>NW_017201001.1:0-6829 GCF_001704415.2 Capra hircus | reverse complement strand
GGACTGAGACATCCGGGGACTCTGGAATGGTGGCACGACCTGGAGTTCCTTCACGTTTACTGTTTAGAGCGCCTCCTCTTGAGATGCGACGGGAACGCCGGAATTCTTTCCCGCGACACGCAGGAAATGGATCCCTCCTCTCGAGCTAGGAGGCGAAACACGGCATCTGAATGTGGGCTCGGCTCTCGTGCTTCCTCTCGAGTGAGACGGGTATGTCGGGAACTTCTTGAGTTGCAGCAAGGGTGTGAAGACCCTTTTGAAGTTCCATAGTTTAGGTGTGATTAGACTCTAGACGTCTCAGCGGAAAAGGGCCTCATCTCGCCTGGAGGGGAGAACCTCCTTGATTTTCTCGAGTTGCGGCAGGTGCTCGACTTAGGACGGGGACCTCAGAGACCCGCTCTGGTGGCCTCAGGAAAGGCCAGTACCCATGCGAGTTGCTCAGGGCCTTTCGGGAATTCTTCTCCATCGATGCTGGAGCCTAAGACCTTGTGTAGTCGGTGCCATAACCTGAGGATTCCTCTCCAGTGCTGACATGGTTCTTGGGGTACTTCTGGAGTCTCCCCAGGGAGTAAGTCCTCGTCTCGAGTGGGCCATGCACGTGCGCTTTCCTCCCGAGCTGTAGCAGCAGTGTCAGCTTCCCTTCGCGTGGATCAAGGATCTCTGGCTTTCCCTCGAGACTTTCCCTCGAGGCTTTCCCACGAGGCTTTCCACAGGGCTGTCCCACGTGCTACCGTGGTGTGAGTCGATCCTCGCTTGAAAGTCGAGGCAGTGCAGGAAAAACAGTTTTCCCTGGAATGGACTGAGACACATGGGGGACTCAGGGAATGGTGGCACGACCCTGGAGTTCCTCTCGTCTTTAGTGTGGAGAGCGCCTCCTCTTGAGGTGCGACGGGAACGCCGGGAATTCTTGACCGAACACGCAGGGAAAGGATCCCTCCTCTCGAGCTAGGAGGCAGAAAAGGGGCTCCACTGATGTGGGCGGGATTATTGTGCTTCCTCTCAAGTGGAGACGGTTATGTCGGGGAACTTCTTGAGTTGAAGCAAGGGTGTGAAGGACTCTTTGGAAGTTCGAGCGTTAGGTGTGATTAGCCTCGATACGTCTCAGCGGAAATGGGCCACATCTCACCTGGAGGAGAACCTCCTGGATTTTTCTCGAGTTGCGGCAGGTGCTCTCGACTTACGACCTGGACCTCAAGGACCCGCTTTGTTGGCCTGAGGAAAGGCCAGTCCCCATGCGAGTTGCTCGTGGGCCTCTCGGGATTCCTCTCCCGTCGATGTCGGGGCCTAACACCTTGTGTGCAGTCGGTGCCGGAACCTGAGGATTCCTTTCTAGTGCTGACATGGATCTTGGGGTACCTCTGGAGTCTCCCCAGAGGATTCAGGCCGTCTCGAGTGGGGGCATGAGCGTGCCCTTTCCTCCCATGCTGTAGCAGCAGTGTCACGCTTCTGCTTGCGTGGACCAAGGCATCTGTGACTTTCCCTCGAGTCTTTCCCACGAGGCTCTCCCACAGGGCTGTCCCACGTGTCACGGTGGTGTGAGTCAATCCTCGGCGTGAAAGCCGAGGCAGTTCAGGAAAAACAGGTTCCTGTGGAATGGACTGAGACATCTGGGGGAGTCTTGGAATGGTGGCACGACCCTGCAGTTCCTCTCCCTTTCCTTTGGAGAGCGCCTCCTCTTGAGATGCGATGGGAATGACGGGAATTCTTTCCCGACCAAGTAGGGAAAGGATCCCTCATCTCGAGCTACGAGCCAGAAACGGAGCTCCTCTGGATGTGGCCGTGACCCTCGTGCTTCCTCTTGAGTGGAGACGGGTATGTCGGGGAACTTCTTGAGTTGCTGCATGACTGTGAAAGACTCTTTAGAAGTTCCAGAGTTCACGTGTGATTAGCCTCGAGACACCTCAGTGGAAACGGGCCTCATCTCACCTGGAGGGAGAACCTCCTGGATTTTACCGATTTGCGGCAGGTACTCTCGACTTACGACGGGGACCTCATGGACCCGCTCTGGTGACCTCAGGAAAGGCCAGTCCCCATGCGAGTTGCTAGAGGTCCTGTCGCTATTCCTCTCCCGTCGATGCCAGGGCCTAAGACCTTGTGTGGAGTCGGGGCCGGAACCTGAGGATTCCTCTCCAGGGCTGACATGCATCTTGGGTATTTCTGGAGTCTCCCCAGGGAGTCAGTTCTCGTCTCGAGTAGGGGCATGCACGTGCGCTTTCCTCCCGTGCTGTAGCAGCAGTGTCACGCTTCCCGTCGCGTGGATTAAGGGATCTGTGGCTTTCCCTCGAGGCTTTCCCACGAGGCTTTCCCACAGGGTTGTCACACGTGCCACCGTGGTGTGAGTCGATCCTCGGCGTGAAAGTCGAAGCAGTGCAGGGAAAACAGGATCCTGGAATGGACTGAGACATCTGGGGGACTCTTGGAATGGTGGCACGACCCATGAGTTCCTCTCGCCTTTCCTGTGCAGCGCGCCTCCTCTTGAGATGCGTCGAAACGTCGGAATTCTTTCCCGAGGAAGCAGGGAAGGATCCCTCATCTCGAGCTTGGAGGCGGAAACGGAGCTCCTCTGGCGGTGGCCGGACCCTCGTGCTTCCTCTGGAGTGGAGACGAGTATGTCGGGAACTTCTTGAGTTTTAGCAAGGTGTTTTTAGGACACTTTTGAAGTTCCAGAGTTTAGGTGTGATTACTCTCGAGACGCCGCAGAGAAAATGGGCCTCATCTCGACTGGAGCAGAGAACCTCCTGGATTTTCTCGAGTTGCGGCAGGTACTCTCGACATACGACCGTGACCTCAGGGACAGTGTAGCAGATGTGTCACGCTTCCCGTCGCGGGGATCAAGGGATCTCTGGCTTTCCCTCGAGGCTTTCTCACAGGGCTGTCCTACATGCCACCATGGTGTGAGTGGATCCTCGGGCGTGAAAGTCGAGGCAGTGCTGGGAAAACGGGTTCCTCTGAAATGGACTGAGACATCTGGGGGACTCTTGAAATGTGGCACGACCCTGGAGTTCCTCTCGCCTTTCCTATTGAGAACCCTTGCTCTTGAGATGCCATGGGAACGCCGAAAATCTTTCCTGAATAAGCAGGATAGGATCCTTCATCTCGGAAACGGGGTTCCTCTGAATGTGGGCGGATCCTCGTGCTTCCTCTCGTGTGGAGACGGGTATGTCGGGGAACTTCGTGAGTTGCAGCAAGGACCCTTTTTAATTTCCAGAGGTTAGGTGTGATGAGCCTCCAGACACCTCAGAGGAAATGGGCCTCATCCCGCCTGGAGGGGACAACCTCCTGGATTTTACCCAGTTGCGGCAGGTTCTCTCGAGTTACGACGGGTCCTCAGGGACCCGCTCTGGTGGCCTCAGGAAAGGCCAGTCCCCATGCGAGTTACCAGGGGCCTCTAGGGATTCCTCTCCCATCGATGCCGGTGCCTAAGACCTTGTGTGGAGTCGGGCCAGACCCTGAGGATGCCTCTCCAGTGCTGACATGAATCTTTCCGTACTTCTGGAGTCTCACCAGGGGAGTCAGTCCTCATCTCGTGTGGGGGCATGCACCTGCCATTTCCTCACGACCTGCAGCAGCAGTGTCATGCTTGCCGACGTGTGGATCAAGGGATCTGTCGCTTTCCATTGAGGCTTTCCCACGAGGCTTTCCAACAGGGCTGTCCACGTGCCACGGTGGTGTGATTCGATCCTCGGCGTGAACGTCGAGGCAGTGCAGGGAAAACAGTTTCTTCTGGAATGACTTAGACATCTGGGGGACTCTTGGAATGCTGGCAAGGCCCTGGAGTTCCTCTCGTCTTTCCTGTTGAGAGCGCCTCCTCATGAGATGCGACGGAAGGCCGGGAATTATTTCCCGACGACGAAGGGAAAGGATCCCTCTTCTCGAGCTACGAGGCGGAAACGGGGGCTCCGCTGGATATGGGCGGACCCTCGTCCTTCCTCTCGAGTGGATATGGGTATGTCGGAGAACTTCTTGGCTTGCAGCAAGGGTGTCAAGGACCCTTTGGAAGTTCCAGAGGTTAGGTGTGATTAGCCTCGAGACGCCTAAGCGGAAATGGGCCTCATCTCGCCTGTAGGGGAGAACCTCCTGGATTTTCTCGAGTTGCTGCAGGTGCTCTCGAGTTACGACGGAGACCTCAGGGACCCGCTCTGTGACCTCAGGAAAGGCCAGTCCCCATGCGAGGTGCTAGGGGCCTCTCAGGATTCCTCTCCCGTCGATGCCGGGGCCTAAGACCTTGTGTGGAGTCGGGACCGGAACCTGAGGATTCCTCTCCAGTGCTGACATGGATCTTGGCGTACTTCTGAAGTCTCCCAAGCTTGCGTCAGTCCTCGGCTCGAGTGGGGTCATGCACGTGCGCTTTCCTCCCGAGCGGTAGCAGCAGTGTCACGCTTCCCTTCTCGTGGATCAAGGAATCTGGCTTTCCCTGGAGTCTTTGCCATGAGGCTTTCCCACAGGGCTATTCCACTTGCCACCATGGTTGTGAGTCGATCCTCGCGTGAAAGTCGAACCAGTGCAGGGAAAACAGGAACCTCTTTCCCCACAGTAGGGATACACTGTCCCCTTGGCGGGTATCTCCAGGGCACTCGCGCTGGGGTGTTGCCGCGGAGGTGCGGCCTCAGGCTCCACGTGAGAAAAGCCCCAAATGGCATTAGCTGCCAGTCCAGACGCTGGCCCCTCAGGTCTCTGGCCGGAGCCTTGGGCTCCAGGCAACTCAAAGCCCTCGGCGGTGGCACTCTGGACTGCTGTAGGGAAAGGATGCCAAGAGCCCACGAGGAGTTGGGGAGGGGGCAGGGGGGAAACGGAGGCGAGGACAGCGAGGCATCTAGGTGGAGGCGCTGGAGAGAGCGTCTGGTGTCCCGGAATGCCTTGGAGGAGCCAGCGGGGGACAGTCGAGGACCAGAGACCTGTGGAATGTTGAAAAGGCGGGAAATCTCAGAGCAAGGCAGGCTGGGAAAGGGGGCGTTGGTGGCCAATTCAAAGGACCTAGGGCGTTTCCTGGGCGGTGAGTCCCTTGGCACTGCTGAGGGCCCCTGATTGATCCACTCGGGTTGAAACCCACCCCCCGCTGCGAGGGAGGGCCACAAACCAAAGCCCCCGAACTGCCCCGCCACCCCAACGGGGATCTTGGCGGTCCAGGCACAGCCGTGCCCGGGAAAAGCCACTCGCTCCACGGACTCCGTCCAGGGTCTCTGCTTGGAAAGAGCGGCAGGGGCGGCCCCCTCCATCTACCCACCCAAACCCTATTGACGTCAATGGTGGCGGAGACGCCTCCCGTTCTCCAGAGTCCTGAGCTGCTGGTCCCCGCCCACTCGGCCAGCAGTCTGCAGCGTGCCCGTGTGCCTCCCACCATGCTTCGTCCGGCCTCCAGCACCTCAAGCGTACGTTTGCCCTCGGTCCCTGTGGTCGGATCACATCTCAGGGGATTTGCGGGTGGCCTGGGCAAGGGCTCTCGGCCAATGTGTTGACCCCCCTCCCACCGAGAACGGCTGGACCATCGGCCAGGCCGGGGTTCCGAGGCGTCAGGTGTGCCAAATTCGGAGGCATGGCATCGTTCGTTCATCTTACTCCTTTGGCACACACATGGCTTCTCCGTTCTCTTTTCTGGGAAGACAGTGTTGTTTCAGGGGGCGTGCTGCGGGGGCGGGGCCGGGTTGGGGGTGGTGGGAGCGGGGTGCTTTGCTGGATGAGGCCCTTATCCTCACATCTTCATGTGGGAATGGGAGTCGGGGAGCTCTGTGGCCTTGCTGCCTTCAGTGGCTTCCTCTGCACAGGGGCCTAGTGCTTCTGCCTTTTGTCAGGCGTTACGGGTTTGGGCGTCGCTTTGGGGGCCTTGGCCTTTGCCTTGGCCCTGGCCTTGGCCTTGCCTTGGCGTTGCCGTTGCCCTTGCCTTGGTCTTGGGCTTGGCCTTGCCCTGCCCTTTGGCCTTGACTTGACCTTGACCTTGACCTTGAACTTGACTTGAACTTGAACTTGACCTTGACTTGAACTTGAACTTGGCTTGACTTGACTTGAACTTGAACTTGAACTTGACTTGAACTTGAACTTCAACTTCAACTTAAACTTGACCTTGAACTTGAACTTGACTTTGTACTTGAACTGAACTTGACGTTGAACTTGAAACTTGACTTGAACTTGAACTTGACTTGAACTTGAACTTACTTGAACTTCATCTTGACCTTGAACTTGAACTTGACTTGACCTTGAACTTCAACTTGAACTTGACTTGACCTTGAACTTGACTTGAACTTGACTTGAACTTGAACTTGAACAACTTAACTTGAACTTGTCCTTGACCTTGAACTTTCAACTTTTGACCTTGACCTTGAACTTCACTTGAACTTGAAACTTGACCTTGACCTTGAACTTGACCCTGAACTTGACCTTGACTTGAAGTTGACTTGAACTTGAACTTAAACTTCACCTTGATCTTGAGCTTGAACTTGAACTTGACTTGAACTTGAACTTGACCTTGAACTTGAACTTGACCTTGACCTTGACCAACAACGGGAAACCTCGAGATTTGCTCAGAGCACCGGGAGTCCAGAAGCAGGGCCTGTATCTCCCCTTCCCTTTGTGATCATTGCAAAGACATTCCTAGCTGATAGCGGGAGTGCCCCTGAAGAAGCAAGCAGGGGAGTTGTTTGACACGACTGTGTGCCTTCCTGGCCTCAGCTCCACAAGGGGCCTTTCCTCTCGAAGTAGGCCCCATTCCCCTTGGGGGGTGTCATGCCTCTTTTCTCCTCACTGCCAAAGGTGTGGAGCCAAGCTCCTCTGTCAGAGCGTACAAAAAACAGCAATTGAATGGATTTTCAAGCTCTTGCTAGGCTGCACCCTTTCA
>NW_017201000.1:0-6830 GCF_001704415.2 Capra hircus | reverse complement strand
GTGAAGTGAAAACCGACAAAGTAAGAAAATATGCCATATTTTCAATAATGATAGTTAGAGACTTCATATTCTATACTTTCAATGATGGATAGAAAACAACTCCACAAAAGATGAATAAACAAATAGAAGACTGGAACACCACTTTGAACCAAAAAGCTAAGAGACATCTATAGCACACTTTCTCCAACAACAAACACTAGCTTACTCCTCTTTCTCAAGTGCAGATGAAAAACTTCCACGGTATAAACCATATGTTTGGCGATAAAGTAAGCCTTAAAAATGTTTCTAAAGAATTGAAATCATGCAAAGTATATTCTTCAACCACAGTGGAATGAAATTGGGAATCATTAACAAGCGAAATCAGAGACTTCATAAATACATGGATATACTTTGAGATGGATGAAAAAAAAAGCGCAGTGTGCCAAAACTTAGGGGATGCGACTCACATGGTTGTTTGGAGGGAAGTGTATCGCTGTAAACACCTATGTTAGAAAAGAAAAATCTCCAGTCAATAGCATAACCTTTACATGAGGATACAGAGAAAAAGGGAACTTTTGGCAGAAATATAAAGCCATGCAGTCACTGGGGGAAACAGTATGGAGCTCTCTCAAAAAGTAAAACTGGACCTGCCAAAATGACCCAGCAATCTAATCCTCGGTATATATCTAGAAAATTCACTAATTTGAAAACATACTTGCACCCCAATGTTCATGGCAGCATTATTTACAATTGTCAAGTTACGGAAGCAACCTCAGTGTCCATCAACAGATGAATGGATAAGAGGCGATGTGTGTACAAGTGTATCTGTTCATATGCACACACACACTCACACACACACGCACACATGGTGGAATACTACTCAGCCATGAAAAATGAAATTTTATTTGTAGCAACATGAAATGGATTTGGAGGGTATTACAATAAGTGAAATAGATAAAGATAAAAATGGAAGATGGCGGAGGAATAGGACGGGAAGACCACTTTCTCCCTCACAAATTCCTCAAAAGAACATTTCAACGCTGAGCAAAACTTCACAAAACAACTTCTGTAGGCTGGCAGAGGACATCAGGCAACCAGAAAAAGCAGATCATTGTCTTCAAAAAACAGGTAGGAAAAAATATAAAAGACAAAGGAGACAAAGGAGGTGGGGAGGGAGCTCCGTCCCGGGAAGGGAAGCCCGTCCCGGGAAGGGAATTTTAAGAAGAGAGGTTTCCAAACACCAGGAAACACTCTCCCTGCCGAGTCTGTGGCGAGCCTTGGAAACACAGAGGGCAACATAACAGGAAGGAAAAATAGATAAATAATTAAAACCAACAGATTACAAGCCCAACAGTAACTCCCCCAGCGGAAAAGCAGCACAGACGCCTGCATCCGCCTGCATCCGCCACTGGGAAGTGGGGGCAGGGCAGGGACGCCCGGGAGGCGCGGCTGCAGAGCTTTGTAAGAATCGGGCAGGAACGCCCCACTTGCAACCAGAACGATCTAACTTGGGCTAGCAAACCAGACTGTGGGATAGCTAGCACGCGAAAAGCTCGAACATAAGACACCGCCAGGACCGAGCACAGAACAAAGGACGGAACGGGAAAAGCTGGCTGCAGACCATCCCCCCGGGGACAGGCAGCCAGAGTCGTAAGGACTGGAAAGGGGCAATTGCAGACCCGGAGAGACTTTACTTACCTAACTGCAAGCAAGCTCCTTTGCTAAGACTTCTGGGGGTGCTGGGCAGTCACAATCTACCGCACGGGGTGCACCCAGCGGTCCACCCAGAAAGCTGAGCAGCAGCGGCAGAAAAGGTGACAAGCCGCGGCGATCGCGCTCGCCAAACTCCTGAGCTACTCGGACCTGGGAAGGGCACAAAGCGCAGTCCCAGCCGAATCTGTGCCTCTGAGGGCTGCCTGAGCGCCAAAACCTGAGCGGCTTGGACCAGGGAAGTGGCACGCAGCCTAGGGCCCGCCCCAGACGGTTCCCGGCTGAGCATCGTAGAGCCGGAGCGGTTTGTGCCGCGAGAAAGGACAGGTCAAGCGGGCAGAGATACTGTGTGCACACGACAGTGCTATTTGTTTTGCAGTATCCCCCCTCACAGCGCAACTAAACTAGTGAGCCTAAAAAAGCCAGCAAACAGAAGAAGTTAAACAGAGGGAACCACCTTGGAAGTGATCCCACACAGCCCATAACACCAGAAAGGGCCAGATATTTTTAATTTTTAAAATCATTCCTTTTTTTTTTTTTGCTTTTTTTTTCTAACTTTTTTTAATTGTTAAGTCTTCTATTTCTCCTCTAATTTTTATTTCTATAACCTATTATTACTATATTTTTTTGTTTGTTTGTTTTTAAAAAAGACTTTTTTTTTTTAAGGCAAAACACCATATACAGTCTTTGGTTGTTGATGGTTTTGATTTTTTTTTTTTTTTTTTTGATTGTTTTGTTTGTTTGTTTGTTTTTTAATAATTCTTTTTTCTTTTTTTTTCTTTCTTTCTTCCTTTTTCCTTCTGCTTCTCTCTAATATTGTATCTTTGAAAATCCAACCTCTACTCTAGATTTTTAATCTTTGCTCTTAGGTTTTTTGTGTCAATTTGTACATTTAAAAACCCAAACTTCACTATCCCAGTTTACCTGATAGCGAGATTACTGGCTTGACCACTCTCTCCTCCTCTGGACTCTCCTTTTTCTCCACCAGGTGGCCTCTGTCTCTTTTCTCCCATCTCTCCTCTATCCAACTCTGTGAATCTGCGTGTTCTAGACGGTGGAGAACCTAAGGAACTGGTTACTGGCAGGATTGTCTCTCTCCCTACTCATTCCTCTCTCTGATCTCTGGTCACCTCTGTCTACTTCCTCCCTTTCCTCTTCCCGTATAACTCTGTAAATACCTCTAAGCGGTCCAGACTATAGAGCGCACAATAAGGAAGTGACTACTGGCTAGCTTTCTCTCTCCTCTTTTGATCTCATCACATCTCATTCCAGTTACCTCTAACTACCCCTCCATCTTCTCTTCTCCTTATAACTCAGTGAACCTCTCTGAGTGTCCCTCAATGTGGAGAAAACTTTTCATCTTTAACCTAGATGTTTATCATCGGTGCTGTACAGATGGAGAAGTCTAGAGGCTACTGTAAAAATAAAACTGAAAACCAGAAGCAGGAGGCTTAAATCCAAAGCCTGAAAACATTAGAGAACTCTTGAATTCAGGGAACATTAAGCAATAGGAGCCCATCTAATGCCTTCATACCTACACCGAAACCAAGCTCCACCCAAGGGCCAACAAATTCCAAAACAAGACATACCACGCAAATTCTCCAGCAACACAGGAACACTCCCCTGAGCTTCAATATACAGGCAGCTCAAAATTATCCCAAAACCTTTGATGTCTCGTAACACATTACGGGTCACTCCATTGCACTCCAGAGAGAAGAAACCCAGCTCCACCCACCAAAACTCCAACACAAGCCAACCTCAAGCAGGGAAACCTTGACAAGCACTGATACAACCCCACCCAAGTGAGGAAGCTCCATAATAAGAGAACTCACATTAACCAGAATTAAAAAGGCCACCCCCAAACGCAGCAATATAACCAAGATGAAGAGACAGAGGAATACACAGCAGGTAAAGGAACAGGAGAGTTGCCCACCAAACCAAACAAAAGTGGAAGAAGTAGGGAATCTACCGGAGAGGGAATTCCGAATATTGATAGTGAAAATGATCCAAAATCTTGAAATCAAAATGGAAATCACAGATAAATAGGCTAGAGACAAGGATTGAGAAGATGCAAGAAAGGTTTAACAAGGACCTAGAAGAAATAAAAAAGAGTCAACAATATAATGAATAATGCAATAAATGAGATCAGAAACACTCTGGAGGCAACAAATAGTAGAATAACGGAGGCAGAAGATAGGATTAGTGAAATAGAAGATAGAATGGTAGAAATAAATGAATCAGAGAGGAAACAAGAAAAACGAATTAAAAGAAATGAGGACAATCTCAGAGACCTCCAGGACAATATGAAACACTCCAACATTCGAATTATAGGAGTCCCAGAAGAAGAAGACAGAAAGAAAAGATCATGAGAAAATCCTTGAGGAGATAATAGTTGAAAACTTCCCTAAAAATGGGAAGGAAATAATCACCCAAGTCCAAAGAACACAGAGAGTTCCAAATAGGATAAACCAAGGCGAAACACCCCAAGACACATATTAATCAAATTAACAAAGATCAAACACAAAGAACAAATATTAAAAGCAGCAAGGGAAAAACAACAAATAACACACACAAGGGGATTCCCATTAGGATAACAGCTGATCTTTCAATAGAAACTCTTCAGGCCAGGAGGGAATGGCAAGACATACTTAAAGTGATGAAAGAAATAACCTACAGCCCAGATTACTGTACCCAGCAAGGATCTCATTCAAATACGAAGGAGAAACCAAAAGCTTTACAGACAAGCAAAAAAGCTGAGAGAATTCAGCACCACAAAACCAGCTCTCCAACAAATTCTAAAGGATATTCTCTAGACAGGAAACACAAAAAGGGTGTATAAACCCGAACCCAAAACAATAAAGCAAATGGTAAACGGGATCACACTTATCAATAATTACCTTAAACGTAAATGGGTTGAACGCCCCAACCAAAAGACAACGACTGGCCAAATGGATACAAAAGAAGACCCCTCTATATGCTGCTTACAAGAGACCCACCTCAAAACAAGGGACACATACAGACTGAAAGTGAAGGGCTGGAAAAAGATATACCACGCAAATAGAGACCAAAAGAAAGCAGGAGTGGCAATACTCATTTCCGATAAAATAGACTTTAAAACAAAGGCTGTGAAAAGAGACAAAGAAGGCCACTACATAATGATCAAAGGAACAATCCAAGAAGAAGATATAACAATTATAAATATATATGCCCCCAATATAGGAGCACCGCAATATGTAAGACAAATGCTAACAAGTATGAAAGGGGAAATCAACAATAACACAATAATAGTGGGAGACTTTAATACCCCCACTCACACCTATGGACAGATCAACTAAACAGAAATCAACAAAGAAAAGCAAACTTTAAATGATACATTAGATCACTTTCTATCACCGTACACAAAAAATAAACTCAAAATGGATTAAAGATCTAAATGTAAGATCAGAAACTATAAAACTCCTAGAGGAGAACATAGGCAAAACACTCTCAGACATAAATCAGCAGGCATCCTCTATGATCCACCTCCCAGAATTCTGGAAATAAAAGCAAAAATAAACAAATGGGATCTAATTAAAATTAAAAGCATCTGCACAACAAAGGAAAATATAAGCAAGGTGAAAAGACAGCCTTCTGAATGGGAGAAAATAATAGCAAATGAAAAAACTGACAAACAACTAATCTCAAAAATATACAAGCAACTTCTGCAGCTCAATTCCAGAAAAATAAACGACCCAATCAAAAAAATGGGCCAAAGAACTAAATAGACATTTCTCCAAAGAAGACATACGGATGGCTAACAAACACATGAAAAGATGCTCAACATCACTCATTATTAGAGAAATGCAAATCAAAACCACAATGAGGTACCACTTCACACCAGTCAGAATGGCTGCGATCCAAAAATCTGCAAGCAATAAATGCTGGAGAGGGTGTGGAGAAAAGGGAACCCTCCTACACTGTTGGTGGGAATGCAAACTGGTACAGCCACTATGGAGAACAGTGTGGAGATTCCTTAAAAAATTGCAAATAGAACTACCTTATGACCCAGCAATCCCACTTCTGGGCATACACACTGAGGAAACCAGAATTGAAAGAGACACATGTACCCCAATGTTCATCGCAGCACTGTTTATAATAGCCAGGACATGGAAACAACCTAGATGTCCATCAGCAGATGAATGGATAAGAAAGCTGTGGTACATATACACAATGGAGTATTACTCAGCCATTAAAAAAGAATTCATTTGAATCAGTTCTGATGAGATGGTGAAACTGGAGCCAATTATACAGAGTGAAGTAAGCCAGAAAGAAAAACACCAATACAGTATACTAACACATATATATGGAATTTAGGAAGATGGCAATGACGACCCTGTATGCAAGACAGGAAAAAAGACACAGATGTGTATCCCAGACTTTTGGACTCAGAGGGAGAGGGAGAGGGTGGGATGATTTGGGAGAATGGGAATTCTAACATGTATACTGTCATGTAAGAATTGAATCGCCAGTCCATGTCTGACGTAGGGTGCAGCTTGCTTGGGCTGGTGCATGGGGATGACCCAGAGAGATGTTGTGGGGAGGGAGGTGGGAGGGGGGTTCATGTTTGGGAACGCATGTAAGAATTAAAGATTTTAAAAATTTAAAAAAAATAAAAAATTAAAAAAAAATGATGCATTAGATCAGTTAGACTAATTGATATCTATAGGACATTTCACCCCAAAACAATGAATTTCACTTTTTTTTCAAGTGGCTCATGGAACCTTCTCCAGGATAGATCACATCCTGGGCCATAAATCTAAACCTTGATAAATTCAAAAAATCGAAATTATTCCAAGCATCTTTTCTGACCATAATGCATTAAGAGTAGATCTCAATTACAGGAGAAAAACTATTAAAAATTCCAACATATGGAGGTTGAACAACACACTTCTGAATAACCAACAAATCACAGAAGAAATCAAAAAAGAAATCAAAATATGCATAGAAACTAATGAAAATGAAAACACAACAACCCAAAACCTGTGGACACTATAAAAGCAGTGCTAAGAGATAAATTCATAGCAACTAGAAAATCCCCAGAGTTAAGTAGAAGAAAGGAGTTAAAAAAATTAGGAGGATAAATGCAAGAACAAAGAGACCAT
>NW_017200999.1:0-6830 GCF_001704415.2 Capra hircus | reverse complement strand
GGATGCCGCGGCGGCTAAGATCTTGTGTGGAGTAGTGCCGGAACCTGAGCATTTCCTCTCAAGTGCTGAGATGGATCTTGGGGTACTTCTGGGAGTCTCCCCAGGGGAGTCAGTCGTCGTCTCGAGTGGGGGAATGCACGTGCGCTTTCCTCCCGAGCGAAGCAGCAGTGTCACGCTTCCCTTTGCGTGGATCAAGGGATCAGGGGCTTTCCCTCGAGGCTTTCCCACAGGGCTTTCCCACGAGGCTTCCCACAGGGCTGTCCCACGTGCCACCGTGGTGTGAGTCGATCCTCCTTGAAAGTCGAGGCAGTGCAGGGAAAACAGGTTTCCCTGCAATGGCCTGAGAAATCAGGGGGACTCTGGGAATGGGGCCCTGATCCTGGAGTTCCTCTCGTCTTTCCTGTGTGAGAGCGCCTCCTCTTGAGATGCGACAGGAATGCTAGGAATTCTTTCCGACACGCAGGGAAAGGATCCCTCCTCTCGAGCTAGCAGTCGGAAACGGGGCCACTCTGGAAATGGGCGGGACTCTCATGTTACTCTTGAGTGGAGACCGGTATGTCGGGGAACTTCTTGAGTTGCAGCAAGGGTGTGAAGGACCCTTTGGAAGTTCCAGATGTTAGATGTGATTAGCCTCGAGACGCCTCAGCGGAAATGGGCCTCATCTCGCCTGGAGGGGGGAGAACCTCCTGGATTTTCTCGAGTTGCGGCAGGTGCTCTCAACTTACGACGGGGACCTCAGGGACCCGCTCTGGAGGCCTCAGGAAAGGCCAGTCCCCATGCGAGTTGCTCGGGGCCTCTCGGGATTCCTCTCCCTTCGATGCCGGTGCCTAAGATCTTGTGTGGAGTCGGTGCTGGAACCTGAGGATTCCTCTGCAGTGCTGACATGGATCTTGGTGTACTTCTGGAGTCTCTCAGGGCAGTCAGTCCGCTACTCCACTGGGGCATGCACGTGCGCTTTCCTCCCGATCTGTAGCAGCAGTGTCACGCTTCCCTTCGCATGGATCAAGGGATCTGTGGCTTTCCCTCGAGGCTTTCCCACGAGGCTTTCCCACAGGGCTGTCCCACGTGCCACTGTGGTGTGAGTCGATCCTCGGTTTGAAAGTCGAGGCAGTGCAGGGAATAAAGGTTTCCCTGGAATGGGACTGAGACATCTGGGGGACTCTGGGAATGGTGCACGACCCTGGAGTCCTCTCTATTTTCCTGTGGAGAGCGCCTCCCACTTAAGATGCGTTGGAAACGCCGTGGAATTCTTTTCCGACCATGCAGGGGAAGGATCAATGCTCTCGAGCTATGGAGGCGGAAACAGGGCTCCTCTGGATGTGGGTGGGACACTCGTGCTTCCTCTCGAGTGGAGACGGGTATGTCGGGGAACTTCTTGAGTTGCAGCAAGGGTGTGAAGGACCCTTTGGAAGTTCCAGAGGTTACGTGTGATTAGCCTCGAGACGCCTCAGCGGAAATGGGCCTCATCTCGCCTGGAGGGGAGAACCTCCTGGATTTTTCTCGAGTTGCGGGCAGGTGCTCTCGACTTACGACGGGGACCTCAGGGACCCGCTCTGGTGGCCTCAGAAAGGCCAGTCCCCATGCGAGTTGCTCGGGGGCATCTCGGGATTCCACTACCGTCGATGCCCGGGCCTAAGACCTTGTTTGGAGTCGGTGCCGGAACCTGAGGATTCCTCTCCAGTGCTGACTTGGCTATTGGGGTACTTCTGGAGTCTCCCCAGGGGAGTCAGTCCTCGTCTCGAGTGGGGGCATGCACGAGCGCTTACCTCCCGAGCTGTAGCAGCAGTGTCATGCTTCCCTTCGCGTGAATCAAGGGAACAGTGGCTTTCCCTCGAGGCTTTCCCTAGAGGCTTTCCCACCAGGCTTTCCCACGAGGCTTTACCACAGCGCTATCCACGTGCCACCATGGTGTGAGTCGATCCTCGGCTTGAAATTTGAGGCAGTGCCGGGAAAACAGGCTTCCCTGGAATGGCCTGAGACATCTGGGCGACTCTGGGAATGGTGGAAGGACCCTGGAGTTCCTGACGCCTTTCCTGTGGAAAGCCTACCCTCTTGAGATGCGACGGGAACGCCGGGAATTCTTTCCCGACCATGCAGGGAAAGGATCCCTCCTCTCGTGCTATGAGGCGGAAACGGGGCTCCTCTGGATGTGGGCGGGACTCTCGTGCTTCCTCTCGAGTGGAGACGGGTATGTCGGGGAACTTCTTGAGTTGCAGCAAGGATGTGAAGGACGTTTTCGAAGTTCCAGAGGTTAGGTGTGATTAGCCTGGGGACGCCTCAGAGGAAACGGGCCTCATCTCGCCTGGAGGGGAGAACCTCCTGGATTTTATCGAGTTGCGGCAGTTGCTCTCGACTTATGACGGGGACCTCAGGGACCCGCTCTGATGGCCTCAGGAAAGGCCAGTACCCATGCTAGTTGCTCGGGGCCTCTCGGGATTCTTCTCCCGTCGATGCAGGGGCCTAAAACCTTGTTTGGAGTCGGTGCCGGAACGTGAGGATTCCTCGCCAGTGCTGATGTGGATCTTGGGGTACTTCTGGAGTCTCTCCAGGGTAGTCAGTCCTCGTATCGAGTGGGGGCATGCACGTGCGCTTTCCTTCCGAGATGTAGCAGCAGTGTCACACTTCCGTTCGCGTGAATCAAAGCAACTGTGGCTTCCCTCGAGGCTTTCCCACGAGGCTTTCTCTCGAGGCTTTCCCACGAGGCTTTCCCACAGGGCTGTCCCACGTGCCACAGTGGTGTGAGTCGATCCTCGGCTTGAAAGTAGAGGCAGTGCAGGGAAAACAGGTGTCCCTGGAATGGACTGGGACATCTGGGGGACTTAGGGAATGGTGGCACGTCCCTGGAGTTCCTCTCGCCTTTCCTGTGGAGATCGCCTCCTCTTGAGATGCACCGGAAACACTGGGAACTCTTTCCCGATCACTGATGGAAAGGATCCCTCCTCTCGAGCTAGGAGGCGGAAACGGGGCTCCTCTGAATTTGGGCGGGACTCTCGTGCTTCCTCTCGAGTGGAGACGGGTATGTTGGGGATCTTCTTGAGTTGCAGCAAGGGTGTGAAGGACCCTTTGTAAGTTCCAGAGGTTAGGTGTGATTAGCCTTGAGACACCTCAGCGGAAATGGTCCTTATCTCGCCTGGAAGGGAGAACCTCCTGGATTTTCTCGAGTTGTGGCAGGTGCTCTCGACTAACGACGGGGACCTCAGGGACCCGCTCTGGTGGCCTCAGGAAAGGCCAGTCCCCATGCAAGTTGCTCGGGGGCCTCTCGGGATTCCTCTCCCTTCGATGCCAGGCCCTAAGACCTTGTTTGGAGTCGGTGCCGGAACCTGAGGATTCCTCTCCAGTGCTGACATGGATCCTGGGGTACTTCTGGAGTCTCCCCAGGGGAGTCACTCGTCGTCTCGAGTGCGGGTATGCACGTGCGCTTACCTCCCGAGCTGTAACAGCAGTGTCACGCTTCCCGTCGCGTGGATCAAGGGATCTGTGGCTTTCCCTCGAGGCTTTCCCACGAGGCCTTCCCACAGGGCTGTCCCACGTGCCACCGAGGTGTGAGTCGATCCTCGGCTTGAAAGTCGAGGCAGTGCAGGGAAAACAGGTTTCCCTGGAATGGACTGACACATCTGGGGGACTCTGGGAATGTGGCACAACCCGGGAGTTCCTCTCGCCTTTCCTGTGGAGAGCGCCTCCACTTGAGGTGTGACGGGAACGCCCGGGAATTCTTTCCCGACCACGCAGGGAAAGGATCCCTCCTCTCGAGTTAGGAGGCGGAAACGGGGCTCCTCTGGATGTGGGCGGGACTCTCGTGCTTCCTCTCGAGTGTAGTCGGGTATGTCGGGGAACTTCTTGAGTTGCAGCAAGGGTGTGAAGGACCCTTTGGAAGTTCCAGAGTTTAGGTGTGATTAGCCTCGAGACGCCTCAGCGGAAATGGGCCTCATCTCGCCTGGAGGGGAGAACCTCCTGGATTTTCTCGAGTTGCGGCAGGTGCTCTCGACTTACGACGGGGACCTCAGGGACCCGCTCTGGTGGCCTCAGGCAAGGCCAGTCCCCATGCGAGTTGCTCGGGGGCCTCTCGGGATTCCTCTCCAGTGGATGCCGGGGCCTAAGATCTTGTGTGGAGTAGGTGCCGGAACCTGAGCATTCCTCTCAAGTGCTGAGATGGATCTTGGGGTACTTCTGGAGTCTCCCCAGGGGAGTCAGTCGTCGTCTCGAGTGGGGGGAATGCACGTGCGCTTTCCTCCCGAGCGAAGCAGCAGTGTCACGCTTCCCTTTGCGTGGATCAAGGGATCAGGGGCTTTCCCTCGAGGCTTTCCCACAGGGCTTTCCCACGAGGCTTCCCCACAGGGCTGTCCCACGTGCCACCGTGGTGTGAGTCGATCCTCCCTTGAAAGTCGAGGCAGTGCAGGGAAAACAGGTTTCCCTGCAATGGCCTGAGAAATCAGGGGGACTCTGGGAATGGGGCCTGATCCTGGAGTTCCTCTCGTCTTTCCTGTGGAGAGCGCCTCCTCTTGAGATGCGACAGGAATGCTAGGAATTCTTTCCCGACCACGCAGGGAAAGGATCCCTCCTCTCGAGCTAGCAGTCGGAAACGGGGCCACTCTGGAAATGGGCGGGACTCTCATGTTACTCTTGAGTGGAGACCGGTATGTCGGGGAACTTCTTGAGTTGCAGCAAGGGTGTGAAGGACCCTTTGGAAGTTCCAGATGTTAGATGTGATTAGCCTCGAGACGCCTCAGCGGAAATGGGCCTCATCTCGCCTGGAGGGGAGAACCTCCTGGATTTTCTCGAGTTGCGGCAGGTGCTCTCAACTTACGACGGGGACCTCAGGGACCCGCTCTGGAGGCCTCAGAAAGGCCAGTCCCCATGCGAGTTGCTCGGGGGCCTCTCGGGATTCCTCTCCCTTCGATGCCGGTGCCTAAGATCTTGTGTGGAGTCGGTGCTGGAACCTGAGGATTCCTCTGCAGTGCTGACATGGATCTTGGTGTACTTCTGGAGTCTCTCAGGGCAGTCAGTCCGCTACTCCACTGGGGGCATGCACGTGCGCTTTCCTCCCGATCTGTAGCAGCAGTGTCACGCTTCCCTTCGCATGGATCAAGGGATCTGTGGCTTTCCCTCGAGGCTTTCCCACGAGGCTTTCCCACAGGGCTGTCCCACGTGCCACTGTGGTGTGAGTCGATCCTCGTTTGAAAGTCGAGGCAGTGCAGGGAATAAAGGTTTCCCTGGAATGGACTGAGACATCTGGGGGACTCTGGGAATGGTGGCACGACCCTGGAGTCCTCTCTATTTTCCTGTGGGAGAGCGCCTCCACTTAAGATGCGTTGAAACGCCGTGAATTCTTTTCCGACCATGCAGGGGAAGGATCAATGCTCTCGAGCTATGAGGCGGAAACAGGGCTCCTCTGGATGTGGGTGGGACACTCGTGCTTCCTCTCGAGTGGAGACGGGTATGTCGGGGAACTTCTTGAGTTGCAGCAAGGGTGTGAAGGACCCTTTGGAAGTTCCAGAGGTTACGTGTGATTAGCCTCGAGACGCCTCAGCGGAAATGGGCCTCATCTCGCCTGGAGGGGAGAACCTCCTGGATTTTCTCGAGTTGCGGCAGGTGCTCTCGACTTACGACGGGGACCTCAGGGACCGCTCTGGTGGCCTCAGAAAGGCCAGTCCCCATGCGAGTTGCTCGGGGGCATCTCGGATTCCACTACCGTCGATGCCCGGGCCTAAGACCTTGTTTGGAGTCGGTGCCGGAACCTGAGGATTCCTCTCCAGTGCTGACTTGGCTATTGGGGTACTTCTGGAGTCTCCCCAGGGGAGTCAGTCCTCGTCTCGAGTGGGGGCATGCACGAGCGCTTACCTCCCGAGCTGTAGCAGCAGTGTCATGCTTCCCTTCGCGTGAATCAAGGGAACAGTGGCTTTCCCTCGAGGCTTTCCCTAGAGGCTTTCCCACCAGGCTTTCCCACGAGGCTTTACCACAGCGCTATCCACGTGCCACCATGGTGTGAGTCGATCCTCGGCTTGAAATTTGAGGCAGTGCCGGGAAAACAGGCTTCCCTGGAATGGCCTGAGACATCTGGGCGACTCTGGGAATGGTGGAAGGACCCTGGAGTTCCTGACGCCTTTCCTGTGGAAAGCCTACCCTCTTGAGATGCGACGGGAACGCCGGGAATTCTTTCCCGACCATGCAGGGAAAGGATCCCTCCTCTCGTGCTATGAGGCGGAAACGGGGCTCCTCTGGATGTGGGCGGGACTCTCGTGCTTCCTCTCGAGTGGAGACGGACGGTATGTCGGGAACTTCTTGAGTTGCAGCAAGGATGTGAAGGACGTTTTCGAAGTTCCAGAGGTTAGGTGTGATTAGCCTGGGACGCCTCAGAGGAAACGGGCCTCATCTCGCCTGGAGGGGAGAACCTCCTGGATTTTATCGAGTTGCGGCAGTTGCTCTACTTATGACGGGACCTCAGGGACCGCTCTGATGGCCTCAGAAAGGCCAGTACCCATGCTAGTTGCTCGGGGCCTCTCGGGATTCTTCTCCGTCGATGCAGGGGCCTAAAACCTTGTTTGGAGTCCGGTGCCGGAACGTGAGGATTCCTCGCCAGTGCTGATGTGGATCTTGGGGTACTTCTGGAGTCTCTCCAGGGGTAGTCAGTCCTCGTATCGAGTGGGGCATGCACGTGCGCTTTCCTTCCGAGATGTAGCAGCAGTGTCACACTTCCGTTCGCGTGAAAAAGCAACTGTGGCTTCCCTCGCAGGCTTTCCCACGAGGCTTTTCTCTCGAGGCTTTCCCAGAGGCTTTTCCCACAGGGCTGTCCACGTGCCACAGGGTGAGTCGATCCTCGGCCTTGAAAGTAG
>NW_017200998.1:0-6830 GCF_001704415.2 Capra hircus | reverse complement strand
TCCTGCTTACAATGTCAAAAGAACCTTGTCCATAGCTATCATCAGGCACTCTTTCTATCAATCTAGGTCCCTATCTATTTCTCAATTCTACCGATATAATCATAAGGGATTTGTACAGGAGACAGGAGATCATCCCCATGGAAAAGACCAGCCTAGACAGCATATTAAAAAGCAGAGATATTACTCTGCCAACAAAGGTCTGTCTAGTCAAAGCTATGGTTTCTCCAGTAGTCATGTATGGATGTGAGTATTGGACCATAAAGAAAGCTGAACGCTGAAGAATTGATGCTTTTGAACTGTGGTGTTGGAGAAGACTCTTGTAAGTCCCATGGACTGCAAGGAGATCAAGCCAGTCAATCCTACAGGAAATCATCCTGAATATTCATTGGAAGGACTTAATTTAAAGCTGAAACTCCAATACTTTTGGCCACCTGATGTGAAGAACAAACTTATTGGAAAAAACCCTGATGCTGGAACGATTGAAAGCAGTAGAAAAAGGGGATGACAGAGGATAAGATGGTTGGACAGCATCACCAACTTGATGGATATGAGTTTGAGCAACCAGGAGTTGGTGATTGACAGGGAAGCCTGGCATGCTGCAGTCCATGGGTCACAGAGAGCTGGACAAGACTGAGTGACTGAACTGACCAATTGACTAATTTGAAAAGTTACATGCACCCCAATGTCCACAGAAGCATCATTTACTACAATCCCTTGTGGCTCAGCTGGTAAAGAATTTGCTTGCAATACAGGAGACCTGGATTCAATCCCTGGGTTGGGAAGATCCGCTGGAGAAGGGAAAGGCTACCCACTTCAGTATGCTGGCCTAGAGAATTCCATAGACTGTATAGTCCATGGGGTTGTAAAGATCAGGACATGACTGAGCAACTTTCACTTTCACTTTTCAAGACATGAAAACAACCCACATAACCCACATGTCCATCAACTGATGATTGGTTTAAAGAAGATGTGGTGTGTATATAAAATGAAATATTAGTCAGTCATAAATAAGGAATGAAATATTGCCATTTGCAGCAATATGGATAGACCTAGAAATTATCACACCAAGTGAAGAAAGTCAGATAAAGACAAATACATATATTACATAGCATATATTCATTTATATGTGGAACTTAGAAAATAACAGAAATGAATCTACATACAAACAGAAAGAGACTCACAGACAGAACAAACATGGTTACCAAAGGGGAAGGAGGGAATGGATAAATTAGGAGTATGGGATCAGCTGAAACAACTATACATAAAGGGCTTCCCTGGTGGTTCAGCAGTAGAGAAGCCACCTGCAGTGCAGGGGATGCATGAGACATGGACTCATTCCCTGTAGGAGGAAATGGCAACCCACTTCAGTATTTTTGCCTGGGAAATTTCACAAACAGAGGAACCTGGCAGGCTACAGTCCATGGAGTCCTAAAGAGTCAGACATGACTAAAGAAACTGAGCACCCATACACTCACTATACATAAAATAGATAAGCAACATGGATTTACCGTGTAGCATGGGAAATTACATTCTATTTTATAATAATGTAGAGTGGAAAATAATCAGAAAGTCACTAGCCAGAGAGAGGAGAAGAAGGTAAGAGAGAAGGAAAACAGTAAGAAATAATTCTGCTAATAAACAGAGGACGAGATGCTTGGATGGCATCACCAACTCAATGGACATGAGTTTGAGCAAGCTCCGGCAGTGGTGATGGACAGTGAAGCCACAGTCTGTGGGGTCACAAAGAGTCAGACATGACTGAGTGACTGAACTGAATTGAATAGACTCTCTGGAGTCTATTTGGCTCTCCCTGCTAAACGATCTTACATCAATGTTGAGATGTCTGCTGCCCACACCCACCCACCCTAACTGGCATTCTTAAGAAGCTTTTCATCCCAGGCCTCTTAAATTTTACTTCTCCTTGTTTGTCTAATTCTTCGACGGAAATATGATAAAGTCTTCTGGACAGATGTTACCTGTTGATAAATCTTGCATCTTTCTCTTATCAGATAGACAAAAGCTAATTAGGTTAATAAAAATGCATGGATTTATCATCAAATAAACTTGCATGGTTTCAGTGTGTCTGCCTCTTAGAGGGCATCAGAGGGCAGACACACTGAAACCATACTCACAGAAAACTATTCAAACCAATCACACTAGGACCACAGCCTTATCTAACTCAATGAAACCAAGCCATGCCTGAGGGGCAACCCAAGACAGGTGGGTCATGGTGGAGAGGTCTGACAGAATGTGGTCCACTGGAGAAGGGAATGGCAAGCCACTTCAGTATTCTTGCCTTGAGAACCCCATGAACAGTATGAAAAGGCAAAATGATAGGATACCAAAAGAGGAACTCCCCAGGTCATTAGGTGCCCAATATGCTACTGGAGATGAGTGGAGAAATAACTCCAGAACTAACGAAGGGATAGAGCCAAAGCAAAAACAATACCCAGCTGTGGATGTGACTGGTGACAGAAGCAAGATCCGATGCTGTAAAGAGCAATACTGCATAGGAACCTGGAATGTCAGGTTCATGAATCAAGGCAAATTGGAAGTGGTCAAACAAGAGATGGCAAGGAGAACGTTGACATTCTAGGAATCAGTGAACTAAAATGGACTGGAATGGGTGAATTTAACTCAGATGACCATCATATCTACTACTGCGGGCAGGAATCCCTCAGAAGAAGTGGCGTAGCCATCATGGTCAACAAAAGAGTCTGAAATGCAGTACTTGGATGCAATCTCAAAAACGACAGAATGATCTCTGTTCGTCTCCAAGGCAAACCATTCAATATCCCAGTTATCCAAGTCTATGACCCAACCAGTAATGCTGAAGAAGCTGAAGTTGAATGGTTTTATGAAGGCAGAAAGACCTTTTAGAACACCCAAAAAAGATGTCCTTTTCATTATAGGGCACTGGAATGAAAAAGTAGCAAGTCAAGAAACATCTGGAGTAACAGGCAACTTTGGCCTTGGAATGCAGAATGAAGCAGGGCAAAGACTAATAGAGTTTTGCCAAAAAAAAAAAAAAAAATGCACTGGTCAGGGCAAACACCCTCTTCCAACAACACAGGAGAAGACTGTACACGTGGACATCACCAGATGGTCGACACCGAAATCAGATTGATTATATTCTTTGCAGTCAAAGATGGAGAAGCTCTATACAGTCAACAAAAACAAGACCAGGAGCTGACTGTGGCTCAGATCATGAACTCCTTATTACCAAATTCAGACTCAAATTGAAGAAAGTTGGGAAAATTGCTAGACCATTCAGGTATGACCTCATCAAATCCCTTATGATTATACAGTGGAAGTGAGAAATAGATTTAAGGGCCTAGATCTGATAGAGTGCCTGATGAACTATGGAATGAGGTTCGTGACATTGTACAGTGCGGGGACTGCCCGTGAAGGGTTAAGTCTTGGGAGCTGCTCGGCGTTATGCAGAGCCTTAGGCACGTCCCTAAGCTCCCTGTCCCGCCCCCCTGAAGAGTTTACTACCCTCAAGGCTCCGGGACGTCTCGGTCTTGCAACATTTCACAGAAGATAGATTAGCTTATTGATAGAAGATAGATTATCTATTTGTGATCTACACACAATGGTAAGGGTCTTGTGATTGTATCTGGAGATTAATATACAATCCTGTGAATGTCAGAAGTCACGTACTTTATCCTATATATACTGCAGCACAATAAAGGAAGGCATCAGCCATTTTGGTCTGATCCTCTCAACCCCATCTTTTGTCTCTATCTCTTATTTTTCTTAGCGGGGACGCTCCGTTTTCTCCCTATGCAGGTGTGACTCTTGCTTGTGCTGGCCGCGGCAGGTGGCGCCCAACGTGGGGCTCGAGTTCGACAGTTTTCCTCGCCACTACTCTTATTAGCTAAAAGAGTGAATATACGTATACAAGTGAATTTAAATTGAGGAGGAGTAGTAAGGTTTATAGTTGAGAGTATAAATATGGGACAGACGCATAGTCGTCAATTGTTTGTACATATGTTATCTGTGATGTTAAAACATCGGGGAATTACTGTTTCCAAACCTAAATTAATCAATTTTCTTTCATTTATTGAGGAAGTTTGCCCTTGGTTCCCCAGAGAAGGTACAGTAAATTTAGAACATGGAAAAAGGTAGGGGAACAAATTCGGGCTCATTATACTCTACATGGCCCTGAAAAAGGTGCCTGTTGAAACTTTATCCTTTTGGACACTAATTCGTGATTGTCTGGACTTTGATAATGATGAATTAAAACGTTTAGAAAATTTATTGAAACAGGAAGAAATCCTCTGCATGTTCCTGATCCGGAACCCAGGTATGCTGTTCCCAAGGGAGTCGAAGGCGACCCTTCCGTTTTCTAAATTATCGCGTCCTTCAGATAATGATGATTCACTTTCATCCCACAGATGGGGCGGAATTAGACGAAGAAGCTGCTAAATACCATCAAGAAGATTGGGGTTTTTTAGCACAAGAAAAGGGGGCATCAACATCTAAAGATGATTTGATTGAATGTTTAAAAAACCTCACTGTTGTTTTACAGAATTCAGGAATTAAGCTTCCCATTAGCAACTCTAAACCTTCTGCTCCACCTCTACCCCCTGCCTATGCTCCTTCCATTATAGCAGGTCTCGATCCCCCTCCGGGGGCTCCTCCTCCTCCTCCTCCTCCATCTGAGATTGTGTCTCCGCTGCAAAAGGCATTGAAACAAGCACAACGACTTGGTGAGGTTGTTTCTGACTTTCTTTTGCCTTTCCTGTCTTTGGAAAATAACAACCAGCGTTTTTATGAAGCGCTGCCTTTTAAACAATTAAAAGAGTTAAAGATTGCTTGCTCACAATACGGTCCTACCGCTCCATTCACTATTGCTATGATAGAAAGTTTGGGTACTTCAAAATCTACCCCCAAATGACTGGAAACAAATAGCTAGGGCCTGTCTTTCGGGGGGAGATTATCTACTATGGAAATCTGAATATGCTGAAACAGTGTGCTCGTATAGCCGATGTCAATCAGCAACAAGGTATACAAACTTCCTACGAAATGTTGGCTGGTGAAGGTGCTTTCCAGGCTACTAATACTCAACTTAACTTTTTACCTGGTGCATATCCACAAATATCAAATGCGGCTCGACAGGCATGGAAAAAACTTCCTAACTCTAGTATTAAGACAGAAGATCTCTCAAAAGTCCGACAGGGACCCTGATGAGCCTTATCAGGACTTCGTGCACGGCTCTTAGACGCTATAGGTAAGATAATGTCAGATGAAAAGGCTGGATGGTATTTGCAAAACAATTGGCTTTTTGAAAATGCTAATTCTGCCTGTCAAGCTGCTGTTACGACTTATAGAAAAAAGGGAGATCTGTCTGATTTTATTCGCATTTGTGCTGATATTGGACCCTCCTACATGCAAGGCATTGCTATGGCAGCGGCATTACAAGGAAAAAGCATTAAAGAGGTACTTTTTCAGCAACAGCCAAGAACAAGAAAGGATATCAAAAGTCAGGGTAATTCGGGTTGCTTTGTTTGTGGTCAGCCTGGCCATCGGGCCTGCAGTATGCCCTCAAAAACGACAAATCCCTGCTAATACTCCTAATTTATGCCCACGATGTAAAAAGGGGGAAGCATTGGGCCCGGATTGTCGTTCCAAAACGGATGTTCAAGGTAATCCTTTACCCCCAGGTTTCGGGAAACTGGGTGAGGGCCAGCCCCTGGCCCCGAAACAATGTTATGGGGCCAACACTGGCAGGTTCCAAAAAGAACCATTGCAGACCTCTGTCGAGCCACAAGAGGCAGCGCAGGATTGGACCTCTGTGCACCTCCTACACAGTATTAACACCCGAGATGAGGGGTTCAAACCCTTGCCACAGGAGTGTTTGGGCCTTTACCATCCAGGAACTGCTGGATTGCTTTTTAGGGCGCAGCAGTGCGTCCTTTAAAAGGAATACTTATTCATCCTGGTGTGATTGACTCTGATTATACCAGGAAGATAAAAATACTAGCCTCCGCTCCTAACAAAATTATTGTGGATTAATGCAGGACAACGTATTAGCTCAACTTCTTTTAGTTCCATTAGTTATACAAGGAAAAACAATTAACCGAGATCGTCAAGAAAGAGGCTTTGGTCCTCTGACGCCTATTGGGTGCAAAATGTTACCGAGGAACGACCAGAACTTGAGCTACGCATTGATGGTAAGCTTTTCCCCGCGGAGTGCTTGATACAGGGGCAGATATTAGCGGTTATTTTCTGAAAAATACTGGCCTACTACATGGCCTAAACAAATAGCTATTTCCACTCTTCAGGGTATTGGCCAAACTACCAATCCAGAACAAAGTTCGTCCTTCTTACTTGGAGGGATAAAGATGGCCATACAGGCCAATTTAAGCCTTATATTCTGCCCCATCTTCCCAGTTAATCTAATGGGGGCCGTGATATATTAAGCAAAATGGGTGTTTATTTATAAGTCCTTCACCTACCGTAACAGAATTAATGTTGGATCAGGGCTTACTCCCAAACCAAGGTTTGGGTAAAACAACATCAAGGCATCATTTTTACCCCTTGATTTAAAATCTAATCAAAGTCGAAAGGGCTTGGGGTGTTTTCCCCTAGGGACCTCTGATTCTCCTGTGACACATTGCCGATCCTATTGATTGGAAATCTGAGAACCGGTATGGGTCGATCAGTGGCCCCTAACACAAGAGAAACTTTCTGCCGCCACAACAGCTGGTGCAGGAACAGCTGAGACTTGGGCATATTGAACCCCTCTACCTCTGCGTGGAATTCCCAATTTTTGTTATTAAAAAGAAGTCGGGAAAATGGAGATTGCTACAAGACCTTCGTAA
>NW_017200997.1:0-6830 GCF_001704415.2 Capra hircus | reverse complement strand
CAAGGTCTTAGGCCCCAGCATCGACCGCAGAGGAATCCCGAGAGACACCCGAGCAACTCGCAAGGGGACTGGCCTTTCCTGAGGCCACCAGAGCGGGTCCCTGAGGTCCCGTTGTAAGTCGAGAGCACCTGCCGCAACTCGAGAATAATCCAGGAGGTTCTCCCCTCCAGGCGAGATGAGGCAATTTCCGCTGAGGCATCTCGAGGCTAATCACATCTAACATCTGGAAATTCCAAAGGGTCCTTCACACCCTTGCTGCAACTCAAGAAGTTCCCCGACATACCCGTCTCCACTCGAGAGAAGCAAGAGAGAGTCCCGCCCACATCTAGAGGAGCCCCGTTTCCGCCTCCTAGCTCGAGAGGAGGGATCCTTTCCCGCGTGGTCGGGAAAGAATTCCCGGTGTTCCGTCGCATCTCAAGAGGAGGCGCTCTCCACAGGAATGGCCAGAGGAACTCCAGGATCGTGCCACCATTCCCAGAGTCCCCAGATGTCTCAGTCCATTCCAGGGAAACCTGTTTTCCCTGCACTGCCTCGACTTTCAAGCCGAGGATCGACTCACACCACGTGGCACGTGGGACAGCCCTGTGGGAAAGCCTCGTGGGAAAGCCTCGTGGGAAAGCCTCGAGGGAAAGCCACAGATTCCTTAATCCACGTGAATGGAAGCGTGACACTGCTGGAACAGCTCGGGAGGAAAGCGCACTGCATGCCCCCACTCGAGACGAGGACTGACTCCCTGGGGAGACTCCAGAAGTACCCCAAGATCCATGTCAGCACTGTGAGGAATCCTCAGCTTCCGGCACCTCCACAAGGTCTTAGGCGCAGGCATCGACGGGAGAGGAATCCGAGAGGCCCCGAGCAACTCGCATGGGGACTGGCCTTTCCTGAGGCCACCAGAGCGGGTCCTGAGGTCCCCGTCGTAAGTCGAGAGCACCTGCCGCAACTCGAGAAAATTCAGGAGGTTCTCCCCTCCAGGCGAGATGAGGCCCATTTCCGCTGAGGCGTCTCGAGGCTAATCACACCTAACCTCTGGAACTTCCAAAGGGTCCTTCACACCCTTGCTGCAACTCAAAAGTTCCCGACATACCCGTCTCCACTCGAGAGGAAGCACGAGAGTCCCGCCCACATCAGAGGAGCCCCGTTTCCGCCTCCTAGCTCGAGAGGAGGGATCCTTTCCCTGCGTGGTCGGAAAGAATTCCCGGCGTTCCCGTCGCATCTCAAGAGGAGGCGCTGTCCACAGGAAAGGCGAGAGGAACTCCAGGGTCGTGCCACCATCCCCAGAGTCCCCCAGATGTCTCAGTCCATTCCAGGGAAACCTGTTTTCCCTGCACTGCCTCGACTTTCAAGCCGAGGATCGACTCACACCACGGTGGCACGTGGGACAGCCTGGGAAAGCCTGGTGGAAAGCCTCGAGGGAAAGCGACAGATGCTTTGATCCACGCGAAGGGAAGCGTGACACTGCTGCTTCTGGTCGGGAGGAAAGTACACGTGCATGCCCCCACTCGAGACGAGGACTGACTCCCCTGGGGAGACTCCAGAAGTACCCCAAGATCCATGTCAGCACTGGAGAGGAACCCTCACTTTACGGCACCGACTCCACAAAGGTCTTAGGCCCCAGCATCGACGGGAGAGGAATCCCGTGAGTCTCCCCGAGCAACTCGCATGGGGACTGGCCTTTCCTGAGGCCACCAGAGCGGGTCCCTGAGGTCCCCGTC
This sequence comes from Capra hircus, assembly GCF_001704415.2. Classification (NCBI taxonomy): domain Eukaryota; kingdom Metazoa; phylum Chordata; class Mammalia; order Artiodactyla; family Bovidae; genus Capra; species Capra hircus. The sequence continues at coordinate 5,118 of NW_017200997.1, read as the reverse complement.
GTAGGTCGAGAGCACCAGCAGCAACTTGAGAAAATCCAGGAGGTTCTCCCTTCCAGGCGAGATGAGGACCATTTCCGCTGAGGTGTCTCAAGACTAATCACACCTTACCTCTGGAACTTCCAAAGGGTCCTTCACACCCTTGCTGCAACTCAATAAGATCCCCAACATACCCGTCTCCACTCGAGAGGAAGCACGAGAGTCCCGCCCACATCCAGAGGAGCCCCGTTTCCGCCTCTAGCTCGAGAGGAGGGATCCTTTCCCTCAGTGATCGGGAAAGAGTTCCCAGTGTTCCCGCGCGCATCTAAAGAGGAGGCGATCTCCACAGGAAAGGCGAGAGGAAATCCAGGGTCGGGCCACCATTCCCAGCGTCCCCCAGATGTCTCAGTCCATTCCAGGGAAACCTGTTTTCCCTGCACTGGCCTCGACTTTCAAGCCAAGGATCGACTCACACCACGGTGGCACGTGGGACAGCCCTGTGGGAAAGCCTCGTTGGAAAGACTCGAGGGAAAGCCTCGTGGGAAAGCCTCGAGGGAAAGCCACAGTTGCTTTGATCAACCCGAAGGGAAGTGTGACACTGCTGCTACAGCTCGGGAGAAAGCAGCACGGTGCATGCCCCACTCGAGACGAGGGACTGACTACCCTGGAGGAGAGTCCAGAAGTACCCCAAGATCCACGTCAGCACCTGGAGAGAAATCCTCACGTTCCGGCACCGACTCCAAACAAGGTCTTAGGCCCCGCATCGACGGGAGAGGAATCCCGAGAGGCCCCGAGAACTAGCATGGGGACTGGCCTTTCCTGAGGCCATTAGAGCGGGTCCCTGAGGTCCCCGTCATAAGTCGAGAGCACCTGCCGCAACTCGAGAAAATCCAGGAGGTTCTCCCCTCCAGGCGAGATGAGGCCCATTTCCTCTGAGGCGTCCCCAGGTTAATCACACCTAAACTCTGGAACTTCCAAAACGTTCTTCACATCCTTGCTGCAACACAAGAAGTTCCCCGACATACCCGTCTCCACTCGAGAGGAAACACGAGAGTCCCGCCCACATCCAGAGGAGCCCCGTTTCCGCCTCCTAGCTCGAGAGGAGGGATCCTTTCCCTGCGTGGTCGGGAAAGAATTCTCGGCGTTCCCGTCGCATCTCAAGAGGGGACGCTTTACACAGGAAAGGCGTGAGGAACTCCAGGGTCGTTCCACCATTCCCAGAGTCCCCCAGATGTCTCAGGCCATTCCAGGGAAACCTGTTTTCCCTGCACTGCCTCGACTTTCAAGCCGAGGATCGTCTCACACGACGGTGGCACGTGGGACAGCTCTGTGGGAAAGCCTCGTGGGAAAGTCTCATGGGAAAGCCTGGAGGGAAAGCCACAGATCCCTTGATCCCCGCGAAGGGGAGCGTGACACTGCTGCTACAGCTCGGGAGGAAAGCACACGTGCATGCCCTACCTCGGGACAAGGACTGACTCCCCTGTGGAGTCTCCAGAAGTACCCCAAGATCCAAGTCAGCACTGGAGAGGAATTCTCAGGTTCCGGCACCGACTCCCCACAAGGTCTTAGGCCCCGGCATCGATGGGAAAGGAATCCTGATAGGCCCCCGAGCAACTCGCATGGGGACTGGCCTTTCCTGAGGCCACCAGAGCGGGTCCCTGAGGTCCCCGTCGTAACGCGAGAACACCTGCAGCAACTCAAGAAAATGCAGGAGGTTCTCCCCTCCAGGGGAGATGAGGACCATTTCCTCTGAGGCGTCCCCAGGCTAATCACACCTAACCTCTGGAACTTCCAAAGGGTCCTTCACACCCTTGCTGCAACTCAAGAAGTTCCCCGACATACCCGTCTCCACTCAAGAGGAAGCACGAGAGTCCCGCCCAATCCAGAGGAGCCCAGTTTCCGCCTCCAAGCTCGAGAAGAGGGATCGTTTCCCTGCGTCGTCGTGAAAGAATTCCCGGCGGTTGCGTCGCATCTCAAGAGGAGGCCCTCTCTACAGGAAAGCCGAGAGGAACTCCAGGGTCATGCCACCATTCCCAGAGTCCCCCAGATGTCTCAGTCTATTCCAGGGAAACCTGTTTTCCCTGCACTGCCTCGACTTTCAAGCCGAGGATCAACTCACACCATGGTGGCACGGGGGAAAACCCTGTGGGAAAGCCTCGTGGGAAAGCCTCATGGGAAACCCTCGAGGGAAAGCCACAGATCCCTTGATCCAAGCGAAGGGAAGCGTGACACTGCTGCTAAAGCTCGGGAGGAAAGCGCACTTGCATGCCCACACTCGAGACGAGGACTGACTCCCCTGGGGAGACTCCAGAAGTACCCCAAGGTCCATGTCAGCCCTGGAGAGGAATCCTCAGGTTCCGGCACCGACTCCACGCAAGGGCTTAGGCCCCGGCATCAGGGGAGAGGAATCCCGAGAGGCCCCCGAGCAACTCGTATGGGGACCTGCCTTTCCTGAGGCCACCAGAGCGGGTTCCTGATGTCCCCGTCGTAAGTCAAGAGCACCTGCCGCAACTCGAGAAAATCCAGGAGGTTCTCCCTTCCAGGCGAGATGAGGCCCATTTCCGCTGAGGCGTCTCGAGGCTAATCACACCAAACCTCTGGAACTTCCAAAGGGTCCTTCACACCCTTGCTGCAACTCAAGAAGTTCGCTGACATACCCGTCTCCACTCGAGAGGAAGCACGAGAGTCCCGCCCACATCTAGAGGAACCCCGTTTCCGCCTCCTAGCTCGATAGGAGGGATCCTTTCCCTGCATGGTCGGGAAAGAATTCCCGGCGTTCCCGTCGCATCTCAAGAGGAGGCGCTCTCCACAGGAAAGGCGAGTGGAACTCCAGGGTCGTGCCACCATTCCCAGAGTCCCCCAGATGTCTCAGTCCATTCCAGGGAAACTTTTTTCCCTACACGGCCTCGACTTTCAGGACGAGGATCGACTCACACCACGGTGGCACGTGGGACAGCCCTTTGGGAAAGCCTCGAGGGAAAGCCACAGATCCCTTGATCCACGCGAAGGGAACCATGACACTGCTGCTGCAGCTCGGGAGGAAAGCGCACGTGCATGCTCCCACTCGAGACAAGGACTGACTCCCCTGGGGAGACTCCAGAAGTACTCCAAAATCCATGTCAGCACTGGAGAGGAAACCTCAGTTTCCGGCACCGACTCCACACAAGTTCTTAGGCCCCGGCACCGACGGGAGTGGAATCCCGAGAGGTCCCCGTGCAACTTGCATGGGGACTGGCCTTTCCTGAGGCCACCAGAGAGGGTCCCTGAGGGCACCGTCGTAGGTCGAGAGCACCTGCCGCAACTTGAATAAATCCAGGAGGTTCTCCCTTTCAGGCGAGATGAGGACCATTTCTGCTGAGACGTCTCGAGGCTAATCACACCTAACCTCTGGAAGTTACAAAGCGTCCTTCACACTCTTTCTGCAACTCAAGAAGTTCCCCGACATACCCGTTTCCACTCGAGAGGAAGCACGAGTGTCCCGCCCACATCCAGATGAGCCCCGTTTCCGCCTCATAGCTCAACAGGAGGGATCCATTCCCTGCGTGGTCGGGAAAGAATTCCCGGCGTTCCCGTCACATCTCAAGAGGGAGCGCTCTCCACAGGAAAGGCGAGAGGTACTCCAGGGTCGTGCCACCATTCCCAGATCCCCCAGATGTCTCAGTCCATTCCACGGAAGCCTGTTTTCCCGGCACTGACTCAACTTTCAAGACGAGGATCGACTGACACCACGGTGACACGTGGGACATCAACTTGGGAAAGCGTCGTGGGAAAGCCTGGTGGGAAAGCGTCGTGGGAAAGCCTCGCTTAAAGCCTCGAGGGAAAGCCACTGATCCTAGGATACACGGGAAGGGAAGCGTGACACTGCTGCTACAGTTCGGGAGGAAAGTGCACGTGCATGCCCCCACTCGAGACGAGGACTGACTCCCCTGGGGAGACTCCAGAAGTACCCCAAGATCCATGTCAGAACTGGAGAGGAATTCTCAGTTTCCGACACCGACTCCAAACAAGGTCTTAGGCCCTGGCATCGATGGGAGAGGAATCCCGAGAGGACCCCGAGCAAATCGCATGGGGACTGGCCTTTCCTGAGGCCACCAGAGCGGGTCCCTGAGGTCCCCGTAGTAATTCGAGAGCACCTGCCGCAACTTGAGAAAATCCAGGAGGTTCTCCCTTCTTGGCGAGATGAGGCCCATTTCCACTGAGTTCTCTCACGGCTAATCACACCTAACCTCTGGAACTTCCAAAGGGTCCTTCACACCCTTTCTGCAATTCAAGCAGATCACCATATACCAGTCTCCACTCGAGAGGAAGAACGAGAGTCCCGCCCACATCCAGAGGAGCCCCGTTTTCGACTCCTAGCTCGAGAGGAGGGATCCTTTCCCTGCGTGGTCGGGAAAGAATTCCCGGCGTTCCCATCGCATCTCAAGAGGGGGCGCTCTCCACAGGGAAGGCGAGAGGAACTCCAGGGTCGTGCCACCATTCCCAGAGTCCCACAGATGTCTTAGTCCATTCCAGGGAAACCTGTTTTCCCTGCACTGCCTCGACTTTCAAGAAGAGGTTCGACTCACACCAAGGTGGCAGGTGGGACAGTCCTGTGGAAAGCGTCGTGGAAAGCGTCGTGGGAAAGCCTCGAGGGAAAGCCACAGATCCCTTGATCCTCGCGAAGGGAAGCTCAACACTGCTGCTACAGCTCGGAGGAAAGCGCACGTGCATGCCCGACTCGAGACGAGGGACTGACTCCCCTGGGGAGACTCCAGAAACACCCCAAGATACATGTCAGCACTGGAGAGGAATCCTCAGGTTTTGGCACAGACTCCACACAAGATCTTAGGTCCCGGCATCGACGGGAGACGAATCCCGAGAGACCCATGAGCAACTCGCATGGGGACTTCCCTTTCGTGAGGCCACAAGAGGGGTCCCTGATGTCACCGTCGTAAGTCGAGAGCACCTGCTGCAACTCGAGAAAATCCAGGAGGTTCTCCTCCTGGCGAGATGAGGCCCATTTCCGCTGAGGGGTCTCGAGGCTAATCACACCTAAACTCTGGAACTTCCAAAGGGTCATTCACACCCTTGCTGCAACTCAAGAAGTTCCCCAACATGCCGTCTCCACTCGACAGGAAGCACGAGAGTCCCGCCCACATCCAG
>NW_017200996.1:0-6830 GCF_001704415.2 Capra hircus | reverse complement strand
CCAATATCACTGATGAACATAGATGCGCAAAAATCCTCAACAAATTCTAGGCAATCAGAATCCAACAACACGTTAAAAAGATCATACACCATGACCAAGTGGGCTTTATCCCAGGGATGCAAGGATTCTTTCAATATCCACAAATCAATCAATGTAATTCACCAGATAAACAAAACTGAAAAAGAAAACCATATGATTATCTCAATAGACGCAGAGAAGGCCTTTGACAAAATTCAACATCCATTTATGATAAAAACTCTCCAGAAAGCAGGAATAGAAGGAACATACCTCAACATAATAAAAGCTATCTATGACAAATCCACAGCAAACATTATCCTCAATGGTGAAAAATTGAAAGCATTTCCCTAAAAGTCAGGAACAAGACAAGGGTGTCCACTTTCACCGCTACTATTCAATATAGTTCTGGAAGTTTTGGCCACAGCAATTAGAGCAGAAAAAGAAATAAAAGGAATCCAAATTGGAAAGAAGTAGTAAAACTCTCACTGTTTGCAGATGACATGATCCTCTACATGGAAAACCCTAAAGACTCCACCAGAAAATTACTAGAGCTAATCAATGAATATAGTAAAGTTGCAGGATATAAAATCAACACACAGAAATCCCTTGCATTCCTATACACGAATAATGAGAAAGTAGAAAAAGAAATTAAGGAAACAATTCCATTCACCATTGCAAAAAAAGAATAAAATACTTAGGAATATATCTACCTAAAGAAACTAAAGACCTATATATAGAAAACTATAAAACACTGATGAAAGAAATCAAAGAGGACACTAATAGATGGAGAAATATACCATGTTCATGGATCAGAAGAATCAATATAGTGAAAATGAGTATACTACCAAAGCAATTTACAAATTCAATGCAATCCCTATCAAGCTACCAGCCACATTTTTCACAGAACTAGAACAAATAATTTCAAGATTTGTATGGAAATACAAAAAAACCTCGAATAGCCAAAGCAATCTTGAGAAAGAAGAATGGAACTGGAGGAATCAACTTGCCTGACTTCAGGCTCTACTACAAAGCCACAGTCATCAAGACAGTATGGTACTGGCACAAAGACAGACATATAGATCAATGGAACAAAATAGAAAGCCCAGAGATAATCCACACACATATGGACACCTTATCTTTGACAAAGGAGGCAAGAATATACAATGGAGTAAAGACAATCTCTTTAACAAGTGGTGCTGGGAAAACTGGTCAACCACTTGTAAAAGAATGAAACTAGATCACTTTCTAACACCCCACACAAAAAATAAACTCAAAATGGATTAAAGATCTAAATGTAAGACCAGAAACTATAAAACTCCTAGAGGAGAACATAGGCAAAACACTCTCAGACATAAATCACAGCAGGATCCTCTATGATCCACCTCCCAGAATTCTGGAAATAAAAGCAAAAATAAACAAATGGGATCTAATTAAAATTAAAAGCTTCTGCACAACAAAGGAAAATATAAGCAAGGTGAAAAGACAGCCTTCTGAATGGGAGAAAATAATAGCAAATGAAGCAACTGACAAACAACTAATCTCAAAAATATACAAACAACTTCTGCAGCTCAATTCCAGAAAAATAAACGACCCAATCAAAAAATGGGCCAAAGAACTAAATAGACATTTCTCCAAAGAAGACATACGGATGGCTAACAAACACATGAAAAGATGCTCAACATCACTCATTATTAGAGAAATGCAAATCAAAACCACAATGAGGTACCACTTCACACCAGTCAGAATGGCTGCGATCCAAAAATCTGCAAGCAATAAATGCTGGAGAGGGTGTGGAGAAAAGGGAACCCTCCTACACTGTTGGTGGGAATGCAAACTAGTACAGCCACTATGGAGAACAGTGTGGAGATTCCTTAAAAAATTGCAAATAGAACTACCTTATGACCCAGCAATCCCACTTCTGGGCATACACACCGAGGAAACCAGAATTGAAAGAGACACATGTACCCCAATGTTCATCGCAGCACTGTTTATAATAGCTAGGGACATGGAAACAACCTAAGATGTCCATCAGCAGATGAATGGATAAGAAAGCTGTGGTACATATACACAATGGAGTATTACTCAGCCGTTAAAAAAGAATCATTTGAATCAGTTCTGATGAGATGGATGAAACTGGAGCCGATTATACAGAGTGAAGTAAGCCAGAAAGAAAAACACCAATACAGTATACTAACACATATATATGGAATTTAGGAAGATGGCAATGACGACCCTGTATGCAAGACAGGGAAAGAGACACAGATGTGTATAATGGACTTTTGGACTCAGAGGGGAGAGAGGAGAGGGTGGGGTGATTTGGGAGAATGACATTCTAACATGTATACTATCATGTAAGAATTGAATCGCCAGTCTATGTCTGATGCAGGATACAGCATGCTTGGAGCTGGTGCATGGGGATGACTCCAGAGAGATGTTATGGGGAGGGAGGTGGGAGGGGGTTCATGTTTGGGAATGCATGTAAGAATTAAAGATTTTAAAATTAAAAAAAAAACTGCAGAGGAGTCTGAAAAAAAAAAAGAATTGATTTTGACATATTGTTTAAGATGGAGGTGTAAGTCTTCTTTACTTCAACCATATTTGAAGTTTACAGTGTATAAGTCATTTCTTCTGATAAATTTATTTCTAAATATTAAAAAAAAAAGAAAGAAAGAAAAGAAGTCAAACTCTCACTGTTTGCAGATGGCATGATCCTCTACATAGAAAACACTAAAGACTCCACCAGAAAATTACTAGAGCTAATCAATGAATATAGTAAAGTTGCAGGATAAAATCAACACACAGAAATCCCTTGCATTCCTATGCACTAACAATGGGAAAGTAGAAAAAAGAAATTAAGGAAACAATTCCATTCACCATTGCAATGAAAAGAATAAAATACTTAGGAATATATCTACCTAAAGAAACTAAAGACCTATATATAGAAAACTATAAAACACTGATGAAAGAAATCAAAGAGGACACTAATAATGGAGAAATATACCATGTTCATGGATCAGAAGAATCAATATAGTGAAAATGAGTATATTACCCAAAGCAATCTACAGATTCAATGCAATCCCTATCAAGCTAGCCAGCGGCATTTTTCACAGAACTAGAACAAATAATTTCAAGATTTGTATGGAAATACAAAAAACCTCGAATAGCCAAAGCAATCTTGAGAAAGAAGAATGGAACTGGAGGAATCAACTTGCCTGACTTCAGGCTCTACTACAAAGCCACAGTCATCAAGGCAGTATGGTACTGGCACAAAGACAGAAATATAGATCAATGGAACAAAATAGAAAGCCCAGAGATAAATCCACACACCTATGGACACCTTTATTTTTGACAAAGGAGGCAAGAATATACAATGGAGTAAAGACAATCTCTTTAACAAGTGATGCTGGGAAAACTGGTCAACCACCTGTGAAAGAATGAAACTAGATCACTTTCTAACACCACACACAAAAATAAACTCAAAATGGATTAAAGATCTAAATGTAAGACCAGAAACTATAAAACTCCTAGAGGAGAACATAGGCAAAACACTCTCCGACATAAATCACAGCAGGATCCTCTATGATCCACCTCCCAGAATTCTGGAAATAAAAGCAAAAATAAACAAATGGGATCTAATTAAAATTAAAAGCTTCTGCACAACAAAGGAAAATTTAAGCAAGGTGAATAAGACAGCCTTCTGAATGGGAGAAAATAATAGCAAATGAAGCAACTGACAAACAACTAATCTCAAAAATATACAAACAACTTCTGCAGCTCAATTCCAGAAAAATAAACGACCCATCAAAAAATGGGCCAAAGAACTAAATAGACATTTCTCCAAAGAAGACATGGATGGCTAACAAACACATGAAAAGATGCTCAACATCACTCATTATCAGAGAAATGCAAATCAAGACCACAATGAGGTACCACTTCACACCAGTCAGAATGGCTGCAATCCAAAAGTCTGCAAGCAATAAATGCTGGAGAGGGTGTGGAGAAAAGGGAACCCTCCTACACTGTGGGAATGCAAACTAGTACAGCCACTATGGAGAAACAGTGTGGAGATTCCTTAAAAAATTGCAAATAGAACTGCCTTATGACCCAGCAATCCCACTGCTGGGCATACACACTGAGGGAACCAGAATAGAAAGAGACACATGTACCCCAATGTTCATCGCAGCACTGTTTATAATAGCCAGGACATGGAAACAACCTAGATGTCCATCAGCAGATGAATGAATAAGAAAGCTGTGGTACATATACACAATGAAGTATTACTCAACTGTTAAAAAGAATACATTTGAATCAGTTCTAATGAGATGGATGAAACTGGAGCCGATTATACAGAGTGAAGTAAGCCAGAAAGAAAAATACCAATACAGTATACTAACACATATATATGGAATTTAGAAAGATGGTAATGATGACCCTGTATGCGAGACAACAAAAGAGACACAGATGTGTAGAGGACTTTTGGACTCAGAGGGAGAGGGAGCGGGTGGGATGATTTGGGAGAATGGCATTGAAACATGTATACTATCATGTAAGAAATGAATCGCCAGTCTATGTCCAATGCAGGATACAGGATGTTTGGGGCTGGTGCATGGGCATGATCCAGAGAGATGATATGGGGTGGGAGGTGGGAGAGGAGTTCATGTTTGGGAACTCATGTACACCATGGTGGATTCATGTCAATGTATGGCAAAACCAATACAGTATTGTAAAGTAAAATAAAGTAAAATAAAAATTTTAAAAAAAAAAATAAAAATAAATAAAATTCAGTGAACAATGGAATGTTTAGATTAAAAAAAAGAAACAATAAATAGATTTAACATTTGTTAACACAACATGGACTAAATATGCCAAAATTCTGAAGAGTGGAGATTACTTCAATGTTAGTCCAAGATCTATAGCTTCTTTTTCTCTGTGGGAATGTGCCAGTTCATTGCATAATTTAATGATTCGGAATCTGGGCTCAGACAAGCAGAGGTCTACTGTTGTGACAGGAAGCCAGCATAATCTGGGAGTTACCTGGTGCTGGAGAGACAAAACTAGAGTCTTGAGAGCCTCTCTCTCACAGCAGGTTTTCTCCTCAAACATTTGCCCAGTATATAAACTGTGAAGGGCAGAAAGCTAGAGAACTATATAAAAAGACCTGGAAAGCAGAATCTTTTCATTATTTTGGATACTTAGCTACCAAAGAATATAGGCTCTGAACTGAAATCTCTGTAAGCCTATGTCATAGGGACAGAGAAATCAGAGGTCGACTGAGTGCTACCAAAACTGCAACCCGTACTTATTACAGCCCAGTTTTAGGTTATATTTAGATGTTTGAGTGATACACACCCCTTCCCCCTACCTGCCTAGGAAAACAAAGGGTAAATCCTTTCAGGTGTTAGAAAAATGTATCAGGAGTATCTTACTTTTTCATATATAATTTGTAACACTCAATAAAAAATGACATGACATTTGAGAAGCTAGGATAACATGACAAATGACCAAAGTGAAAAAAGATGAGAGAACTCAGAGACACCTATGATAGAAATGCTGAACTCAGCAGATAAGTATTTTAACTACAATTACTATATTTAGGGAAAAGAGAGAAGAAGAGAATAAACAGGTAAAAAGATGAAAAAAATAACAAATAATCAAAAATAAATAAAAATGTCTAAGGAACTATTGCCAACCTAAAATAAAATATCTATGTTTAAAAAGTGAATGAATAAGTTAAGAGAATTTTATATAGAACTTAGAGTATAGTGATTTAGAGGAGTCCTAAAGATGAGAGATGAGAAAGAGACGAAGGAGGAGGAGGAGACGGAGAAGAGATAAGAGACAGAGAGACAGAACTGCAGACGTAATATCTGAAGAAATAGCAATAGAGAACTTTTTTAAAAAAATAAATGGAGAGTTGAAAACCCCCACTCCTAGTAAAGCTGCTGAAAATCAAAAGGAAAAAGGAAATCTGGACTAATCACAGATTTATTTAATACAAAAGGAGGGGAAAAAAGGAAACAAAAAGGAACATAAAGCAGGGGGATCAAGTAAAAGCAAATGGCAGATACCAACACATCAATATCAGTAATTGCATTTACAGTGAATGGATTAAGATAAAACAACATTGACACAAATGTTACTTGCAAAATGCCCACCTTATATTATGAAAGCAAAGAATGGTTGAAAGTAAAATGATGGAAAAGATGTACTACCTGTAACAAAACTGGAATAGCTATATCAATGTCCCAGAAAGTAGATTTTAAGCCAAGATACATTAATTGAACTAAAGAGGGAATTTTCATGATTATAATGAGATGCACCCTTAATAAAGATATTTGACAACAGAATTCAAGAAAGGTAACAGAACATAAGTTTCAAACATACTTGACAGAGAAAAGAAGAAATAGACAAAATAACAATCAAAATGTGGGATTATTACCAGATCTTTTTCAATAGCATGCAGACCAAACATACAAAAAAAAAGAAGAATTCCGTAGATGTACAACAACATAATCAGCACGTTTAACCAAGTAACACATAGAGCAACGCACCCAACACCGCAAGAGGTTCACGTGCACGCGGAACTTTTACCAAAAATGACCACAAAATGAGATAAAATCTTTCACTCTTTGAATTCATACAGAATATTTACTCTGACCACAGTGGAATAAAATTAAGAAAGAACTAATAAGAAAATACTTTTGGCCACCTCTATTTGGGGAAATTCAGCAAGATCCTTCCAAAACCCATGAGTCCGGGAATAAATTTAAAAACTTACAAAATATTGTGAAATAATGATAATAAACCAAAAC
>NW_017200995.1:0-6831 GCF_001704415.2 Capra hircus | reverse complement strand
AGGCGAGAGGAATCCAGGCGTGGTGCCACCATTCCAGAGTCGCCCCAGATGTCTCAGTCCATTCCAGGGAAACCTGTTTTCCCTGCACTGCCTCGACTTTCCTGCAAGGATAGACTCACACCACGGTGGCACGTGGGACAGCCCTGTGGAAAGCTCGTGGGAAGCCTTGTGGGAAAGCCTCGTGAGGAAGCCTCGAGGGAAAGCCACTGATCCCTTGATCCAGGCGACGGGAGCATGACACTGCTGCTACACCTCGGGAAGAAAGCGCAGGTGCATGCCCCCACTCGAGATGAGGAGTGACTCCCATGGGGAGACTCCAGAAGTACCAAGATCCATGTCAGCACTGGAGAGGAAACCTCAGGTTCTGGCACCGACTCCACACAAGTTCTTAGGCCCCAGCATCGACGGAAGAGGAATCGCGAGAGGCCCGAGCAACTCGAATGGGGAATGGCCTTTCCTGAGGCCCCCAGAGCGGGTCCCTGAGATCCCCGTCGTAAGTCGAGAGCACCTGCCCTAACTCGAGAAAATCCTGGAGGTTCTCCCCTCCAGGCGAGATGAGGCCCATTTCTGCTGAGGCATCTCCAGGCTAATCACACCTAAACCTCTGTAACTTACAAAGGGTCCTTCCCATCCTTGCTGGCAACTCAAGAAGTTCCCCGACATACCCGTCTCCTCTCGAGAGGAAGCACGAGAGTCCCGCCCACATCAAGAGGAGCCCCGTTTCCGCCTCATAGCTTGAGAGCAGGGATCCCTTCCCTACGTGGTCGGGAAAGAATTCCCGGCGTACCCGTCGCATCTCAAGAGGAGGTGCTCTCCACAGGAAAGGCGAGACGAACTCCAGGGTCGTGCCACCATTCCCAGAGTCCCCCAGATGTCTCAGTCCATTCCAGGGAAAACTATTTTCCCTGCACAGAATCGACTTTCAAGCCTAGGATCGACTCACACCACGGTGACACGTGGGACAGACCTGTGGGCAAGCCTCGAGGGAAAGCCTCGAGGGAAAGCCACAGATCCCTTGATCCACGCGAAGGGAAGCGCGACACTGCTGCTACAGCTTGGGAGTAAAGCGCACGTGCATGCCCCGCACTCGAGACGAGGACTGACTCCCCTGGGGAGACTCCAGAAATAACCCCAAGATCCATGTCAGCACCGGAGAGGAAACCTCAGGTTCCGGCACCGACTTCACACAAGGTCTTAGGCCCCGGCATAGACAGGAGAGGAATCCTGAGATGCCCCCGAGCAATTCGCTGGGGACTGGCCTTTCCTGAGGCCACCAGAGCGGGTCCCTGAGGTCCCCGTCATAAGTCGAGAACACCTGCCGCAACTCGAGAAAATCCAGGAGGTTCTCCCCTCCAGGAGAGATGAGGCCCATTTCCGCTGAGGCATCTCGAGGCTAAATTCACACCTAAACCTCTGGAACTTCCAAAGGGTCCTTCACACCCTTGCTGCAACTCAAGAAGTTCCCCGACATACCCGTCTCCACTCGAGAGGAATCACGAGAGTCCCTCCCTCATCCAGAGGAGCGCGGTTTCCGCCTCCTAGCTCGAGAGGAGGGATCTTTCCCTGCGTGGTCGGGAAAGAATTCCCCGGCGTTCCTGTCGCATCTCAAGAGGAGGCGCTCTCCCCAGGAAAGGCAAGAGGAACTCCAGGGTCGTGCCACCATTCCCAGAGTCCCCCAGATGTCTCAGTCCATTCCAGGGAAACCTGTTTTCCCTGCACTGGCCTCGACTTTCAAGCCGAGGATCGACTCACACCCACGGTGGCACGTGGGACAGCCCTGTGGGAAAGCCTCGTGGGAAAGCCACAGATCCCTTGATCCACGCGAAGGGAAGCGTGACACTGCTGCTACAGCTCGGGAGGAAAGCGCACGTGCATGCCCCCACTCGAGACGAGGACTGACTCCCCTGGGGGAGACTCCAGAAGTACGCCAAGATCCATGTCAGCACTGGAGAGGAATCCTCAGGTTCCGGCACCGGACTCTACACAAGGTCTGATGCCGGGGTCCAGCCCCGGTGGATCCAGGGAATTCGAAGGGTGGACGGCGTTGGCGTGGAAAGACTTGTTTATTTATTAATGTAAGATTAGATTAGGAAACTATAGTGTAGTAAGAAGATTAAGTGGAGGAAGAAGGCTGAATAGCTTGGTTTACTCGGACGGTCAATAAAATTCCAGACAAGGAATTTGCACCTCCTACGTTGGCCACCGGCGCCCGCTTGAATATCTAAGGGTGCCTCGCCTTAAGCTCCCTTTCGTGCGGGTCTTAACAGCCAGGGCAAGTAAGTAGACCTGGCGAGACTCCGCACTCCAGGTGGAGATTCATCCTGAAGTTATAGTAAAGAGCAGAGAGAAGGAAAGTTAGAGAAGAAGAAAGAGAGAGAAAGACACGGGGGGAGCCAGAGTCCCAAGAAACCAGGCTGAGAGACTAGTTCGAGAAGCTGGTCCGAGAATCTGGCCCCCGGCCCCTGGCCTCCTCCTTTATTGTTCAGAAGGCCTTTTATACTTTTGATAAAACATGGAGATCAATGGATAACACAAAATTATATAGTGTTCGCAACCCAGATTCTTTCTGTATATCATTTTGTATACAAAAGGTCTCAGGTGATTTACATTATCTTCTGGCCAAGAGGCTTGTTAACACTTTTTGGCTCTCTTCCTTAATGAATGTTAATTTTGTTTCCCCTGAAGTGTTTTTCTTTAATCTGCATCTCCTTAAAGCATTAAAGTTACATCTCTATAGAACAAAGGTGCAGTGGGTTATAACAGAGAAGGTACTTAACTCAAAGATCTAATGTTGCTAATACCAGGTCTACTACTTGTTTTTCTATATACCAACTATATCTAAAAATAAAGGATATGAAAATTTGGCAGCAAGCATTGACCCCAAAAATGAAACTTTTAATCAGTCCTATTCTAAAGATTTTGACTCCTCGGAAGCTCCTGCATTCCTAGGATGTTTTAAGCTTCCTGTGCCTCCTGCGGTCAGGAGGCCTCAAACAATCACAAGCGCAGCTGTACGAGTCCTACAGGCAGGCTAGAAAGAAATCAGAGGGTTTTTGGATTGAAACACTCTTTCAAATGCAGAAGACTAACGGCCTGAATTGACTTTTTCCAGAAAAGGTCAGAAGAGTGAAAAAGCAGAGCACAAAAACCGGCAGATTTTTGTAGGGGTACGTGCTTAAAAATTTCAAGAGGGATCCCTGAAGTCTGAGCACGCCTTGCGTATGTCAGCTTCCTTCCTCATAACCTTGTCACGGGCGGGCTACCTCACACTGGCTCCCGGCAGTCTTAGGCCCCGGCATCGACGGGAGAGGAATCCCGAGAGGCCCCCGAGCAACTCGCATGCGGACTGGCCTTTCCTGAGGCCACCAGAGCGGGTCCCTGAGGTCCCCGTCGTAAGTCGAGAGCACCTGCCACAACTCGAGAAAATCCAGGAGGTTCTTCCCTCCAGGCGAGATGAGGCCCATTTCCGCTGAGGCATCTCGAGGCTAATCACACCTAACCTCTGGAACTTCCAAAGGGTCCTTCACACCCTTGCTGCAACTCAAGAAGTTCCCCGACATACCCGACTCCACTCGAAAGAAGCACGAGAGTCCCGCCCACATCCAGAGGAGCCCCGTTTCCGCCTCCTAGCTCGAGGGGGAGGGATCCTTTCCCTGCGTGGTCAGGAAAGAATTCCCGGCATTTCCGTCGCATCTCAAGGGGAGGCGCTCTCCAAAGGAAAGGCGAGAGGAACTCCAGGGTCGTGCCACCATTCCCAGAGTCCCCCAGATGTCTCAGTCCATTCCAGGGAAACCTGTATTCCCTACACTGCCTCCACTTTCAAGACGAGGATCGACTCACACCACGGTGGCACGTGGGACAGCCCTGTGGGAAAGCCTCGAGGGAAAGCCTCGTGGGAAAGCCTCGAGGGAAAGTTGCAGATCACTTGATCCACGCGAAGGGAAGCATGACACTGCTGCTACATCTCGGGAGGAAAGCGCCCGTGCATGCCCCCACTCGAGACGAGGACTGACTCCTCTGGGGCGACTCCAGACGTACCCCAAGATCCATGTCAGCACTGGAGAGGAATCCTCAGGTTCCGGCACCGACTCCACACAAGGTCTTAGGCCCCGGCATCGACGGGAGAGGAATCCCTAGAGGGCCCCGTGCAACTCGCATGGGGACTGGCCTTTCCTGAGGCCACCAGAGGGGGTCCCTGTGTTCCCCGTCGTAAGTCGAGAGCACCTGCCGCAACTCGAGAAAATCCAGGAGGTTCTCCCCTCCAGGCAAGATGAGGTCCACTTGCGCTGAGGCGTCTCGAGGCCTAATCACACCTAACCTCTGGAACTTCCAACGGGTCCTTCACACCCTTGCTGCAACTCAAGAAGTTTCCCGACATACCCGTCTCCACTCGAGAGGAAGCACGAGAGTTCCGCCCACATCCAGAGGAGCCCCGTTTCCGCCTCCTAGCTCGAGAGGAGGGATCCTTTCCCTGCGTGGTCGGGAAAGAAATTCCAGCGTTCCCGTTGAATCTCAAGAGGAGGCACTCTCCACAGGAATGGCGAGAGGAACTCCAGGGTCGTTCCCCCATTCCCAGAGTCCCCCAGATTTCTCAGTCCATTCCAGGGAAACCTGTTTTCCCTGCACTGCCTCGACTTTCAAGCCGAGGATCGACTCACACCACGGTGGCACGTGGGACAGCCCTGTGGGAAAGCCTCGTGGGAAAGCCTCATGGGAAAGCCTCGAGGGAAAGCCACAGATCCCTTAATCCACTCGAAGGGAAGCGTGACACTGCTGCTACAGCTCGGGAGGAAAGAGTACGTGCATGCCCCCACTAGATACGAGGACTGACTACGCTGGGAGATTCCAGAAGTACCCCAAGATCCATGTCAGGACAGGAGAGGAATCCTCAGGTTGGAGCACCATCACCACTCAAGGTCTTAGGCCCCAGTCATCGACGGGAGAGGAATCCCGAGAGGCCCCGAGCAAACTCGCATGGGGACTGGCCTTTCCTAAGGCACCAGAGTGGGTCCCTGAGGTCCCCGTTCGTAAATCGGAGAGCACGCTGCCAGCAACTCGAGAAAATCCAGGAGGTTCTCCTCTCCAGGCGAGATGAGGCCCATTTCGGCTGAGGCGTATCGAGGCTAATCACACCTAAACTCTGGAACTTCCAAAGGGTCCTTCACACCCTTGCTGCATCTCAAGAAGTTCCCAACATATCCGTCTCCACTCGAGAGGAACTACGAGTGTCCCGCCCTCATCCAGAGAGCCCATTTACCCCTCCTAGCTTGAGAGAAGGGATCCTTTCCCTGCGTGTTCGGTAAAAAATTCTCGGAGTTTCCGTCGCAACTCAAGAGGAGGCGCTCTCCACAGGAAAGGCGAGAGAAACTCCAGGGTCGTGCCACCATTCCCAGAGACCCCCAGATGTCTCAGTCCATTCCAGGGAAACCTGTTTTTCCCTGCACTGCCTCGACTTTCATGCCGAGGAACGACTCACACTACGGTGGCACGTGGTACAAACCTGTGGGAAGCCTCGTGGGAAAGCCTCGAGGGATAGCCACAGATCCCTTGATCCACGGGAAGGGAAGCGTGAATCTGCTGCTTCAGCTCGGGAGGAAAGCTCACGTGCATGCCCCCACTCGAGACGACGAAAGACTCCCCTGGGGAGACTCGAGAAGTAGCCCAAGATCCATGTCAGCAATGGAGAGGAATCCTCAGGTTCCGGCACCGACTCCACACAAGATCTTAGGCCCCGGCCTCGACGGGAGAGGAGTCCCGAGAGGCCCCGAACAACTCGCCTGGGATCTGGCCTTTCCTGAGGCCACCAGAGCGGGTCGCTGAGGTCCCCATCGGAAGTCGAGAGCACCTGCCGCAACAAGAGAAAATCCAGGTGGATTTCCCCTGAGGCGAGATGAGGCCCATTTCTGCTGAGGTGTCTCGAGGCTAATCACACCAAACCTCTGTAACTTCCAAAGGGTGATTCACACCCTTGCTGCAACTCAAGAAGTTCCCCGACATACCCGTCTCCACTTGAGAGGAAGCACGAGAGTCCCGCTCACATCCAGAGGAACCCCGTTTCCGCCTCCTAGCTCGAGAGGAGGGATCATTTCCTTTCGTGGTCGGGAAAGAATACCCAGCGTTCCCGTCGCTTCTCAAGAGGAGTCGCTCTCCACAGGAAAGGCGAGAGGAACTCCAGGGTGGTGCCACCATTCACAGAGTCCCCCAGATGTCTCAGTCCATTCCAGGGAAACCTGTTTTCCCTGCACTGCCTCGACTTTCCTGCCAAGGATAGACTCACACCACGGTGGCACGTGGGACAGCCCCTGTGGGAAGCCTCGTGGGAAAGCCTTGTGGGGAAAGCCTCGTGAGGAAGCCTCGAGGGAAAGCCACTGATCCCTTGATCCAGGCGACGGGAGCATGACACTGCTGCTACACCTCGGGAAGAAAGCGCAGGTGCATGCCCCACTCGAGATGAGGAGTGACTCCCATGGGGAGACTCCAGAAGTACCCCAAGATCCATGTCAGCACTGGAGAGGAAACCTCAGGTTCTGGCACCGACTCCACACAAGTTCTTAGGCCCGACGAGGAATCGCGAGAGCGAGCAACTCGAATGGGGAATGGCCTTTCTGAGGCCCCCCCAGAGCGGGTCCCTGAGATCCCCCGTCGTAAGTCGAGAGCACCTGCCCTAACTCGAGAAAATCCTGGAGGTTCTCCCCTCCAGGCGAGATGAGGCCCATTTCTGCTGAGGCATCTCCAGGCTAATCACACCTAAACCTCTGTAACTTACAAAGGGTCCTTCCCATCCTTGCTGCAATCAAGAAGTTCCCCGACATACCCGTCTCCTCTCGAGAG
>NW_017200994.1:0-6831 GCF_001704415.2 Capra hircus | reverse complement strand
CAACATTAGATCTTTGAGTTAAGTACCTTCTTTGTTATATCCCACTGCACCTTTGTTCTATAGAGATGTAACTTTAATGCTTTAAGGAAATGCAGATTAAAGAAAAACACTTCAGGGGAAACAAAATTAACATTCATTAAGGAAGAGAGCTAAAAAGTGTTAACAAGCCTCTTGGCCAGAAGATAATGTAAATCACCTGAGACCTTTTGTATACAAAATGATGTATAGAAAGAGTCTGGGCTGTGAACGCCACATAATTCTGTGTTACCCATTGATCTCCATGTTTTATCAAAAGTATAAAAGGCCTTCTGAACAATAAAGGATCAGACCGGTTTCTCGAACTAGTCTCTCGGCCTGGTTTCTTGGGACTCTGGCTCCCCCCATGTCTCTCTCTCTCTCTTCTTCTCTCCCCTTCCCTCTCTCTGCTCTTTACTTTAACTTCAGGCTGAATCTCCATCTGGGGCGCGGAGGCTCGCCAGGTCTACTTACTTGCCCGGCTGTTAAGACCCGCACGAAAGGGAGCTTAAGGCGAGGCACCCTTAGATATTCAAGCGGGCGCCGGTGGCCCAAGGTAGATGGTGCAAATTCCTTGTCTGGAATTTTATTGGCCTTCCGCGTAAACCAAGCTATTCAGCCCTCTTCCTCCACTTAATCTTCTTATTACACTATAGTTTCTTAATCTAATCTTACATTAATAAACAAACAAGTCTTTCCACGCCAACGCCGTCCACCCTTCGAATTCCCTGGATCCACCGGGGCTGGACCCCGGGAGACGTGGATCTTGGGGTTCTTCTGGAGTCTCCCCAGGGGAGTCAGTCCTCGTCTCGAGTGGGGCATGCACATGCGCTTTCCTCCCGAGCTGTAGCAGCAGCGTCACGCTGACCTTCGCGTGGATCAAGGGATCTGTGGCTTTCCACGAGGCTTTCCACGAGGCTTTCCCCACGAGGCTTTCCCACAGGGCTGTCCCACGTGCCACCGTGGTGTGAGTCGATCCTCGGCTTGAAAGTCGAGGAAATGCAGGGAAAAAAGGTTTCCCTGGAATGGACTGAGACATCTGGGGGACTCTGGAATGGTGGCACGATCCTGGAGTTCCTCTCGCCTTTCCTGTGGAGAGCGCCTCCTCTTGAGATGCGACGGGAACGCCGGGAATTCCTTCCCGATCATGCAGGGAAAGGATCCCTCCTCTCGAGCTAGGAGGCGGAAACGGGCTCCTCAGGATGTGGGCGGACTCTCGTGCTTCCTCTCGAGTGGAGACGGTTATGTTGGGGAACTTCTTGAGGCAGCAAGGGTGTGAAAGACCCTTTGAAAGTTCCAGAGTTTAGGTGTGATTAGCCTCGAGACGACTCAGCGGAAATGGGCCTCATCTCGCCTGGAGGGGAGAACCTCCTGGATTTTCTCGAGTTGCGACAGGTGCTCTCGACTTACGACGGGGACCTCAGGGACCCGCTCTGGTGGCCTCAGGAAAGGCCAGTCCACATGCGAGTTGCTCGGGCCTCTCTGGATTATTCTCCCGTCGATGCTGGGGCCTAAGACCTTGTGTGGAGTCAGTGCCGGAACCTGAGGATTCCTCTCCAGTGCTGACATGGATCTTGGAGTACTTCTGGAGTCTCGCCAGTGGCGTCAGTCCTCTCTCTCGAGTGGGGGCATGCACGTGCGCTTTCCTCCGAGCTGTAGCAGAGGTGTCGCACTTCCCGTGGCATGGATCAAGAGATCTGTGGCTTTCCTCGAGGTTTTCCCTTGAGGCTTTCCCACGAGGCTTCCCACAGGGCTGTCCACGTGCCACCGTGGTGTGAGTCGATCCTCGGCTTGAAAGTCGAGGCAGTGCAGGGAAAACAGGTTTCCCTGGAATGGACTGAGACATTGGGGGACTCTGGGAAAGGTGGAATGACCCTGGGTTCCTCTCGCCTTTCCTGTGCAGAGCGCCTCCTCTTAGATGTGACGGAATGCTGGGAATTCTTTCCCGATCACTCAGGGAAAGGATCCTCCTCTCGAGCTAGGAGGCGGAAACGGGGCTCCTCTGGATGTGGGCGGGACTCTCGTGCTTCCTCTCGAGTGGAGACGGGTATGTCGGGGAACTTCTTGAGTTGCAGCAAGGGTGTGAAGGATCCTTTGGACGTTCCAGAGGTTAGGTGTGATTAGCCTCGAGACGCTCAGCACAAATGGGCCTCATCTCGACTGGAGGTGTGATCCTCCTGGATTTTCTCGAGTTGCGGCAGGTGCTCTCGACTTTCGACGGGGACCTCAGGGACCCGCTCTGGTGGCCTCAGGAAAGGCCAGTCCCCATGCGAGTTGTTTGGGGGCCTCTCGGGATTTCTCTCCATTCGATGCCGGGGCTTAAGGTCTTGTGTGGAGTCGGTGTCGGAACCTGAGGTTTCCTCTCCAGTGCTGACATGGATCTTGGGGTACGTCTGGAGTCTCGTCTCGAGTGGGGGCATGCACGTGCGCTTTCCTCCCGAGCTGCAGCAGCAGTGTCACGCCTCCCTTCACGTGGATCAGGGGATCTGTGGCTTTCCCACGAGGCCGTCCCACGAGGCTTTCCCACAGGGCTGCCCACGTGCCACCGTGGTGTGAGTCCATCCTCGACTTGAAAGTCGAGCAGTGCAGGGAAAACAGATTTCCCTGGAATGGACTTAGACATCTGGGGATTCTGGGAATGGTGGCACGACCCTGGAGTTCTCTCGCCTATCCTGTGGAGAGCGCCTCCTCTTGAGATGCGACGGGACGCCAGGAATTCTTTCGCGAGCACGTAGGGAAAGGATCCCTCCTCTCGAGGTAGGGGCGGAAACGGGGCTCCTCGGATGTGGGCGGGACTCTCGTGCTTCCTCTCGAATGGAGACGGGTATGTAGGGGAACTTCTTGAGTTGCAGCAATGGTGTGAATGACCCTTTGGAAGTTCCAGATGTTAGATGTGATTAGCCTCGAGACGCCACAGTGGAAATGGGCCTCATCTCGCCTAGAGGGGAGAACCTCCTGGATTTTCTCGAGTTGCAGCAGGTGCTCTCGACTTATGACGGGGACCTCAGGGACCCGCTCTGGTGGCCTCAGGAAAGGCCAGTCCCCATGCGAGTTGCTCGGGGGTCTCTCAGGATTCCGCTCCCGTCGAAGCCGGGGCTAAGATGTAGTGTGGAGTTGGTTCTGGAACTTAAGGATTCCACTCCAGAGCTGACATGGATCTTGGGTACTTCTGGAGTCTCCCCGGGGAATCAGTCCTCGTCTCGAGTGGGGGATGCACGTGCCTTTCCTCCGCTCTAGCAGCAGGGTAGCGCTTCCCTTCGCGTAGATCAAGGGATCTGTGGCTTTCCCTCGAGGCTTTCCACGAGGCTTTCCCACGAGGCTTTCCCACAGGGCTGTCCACGTGCCACCGTGGTGTGAGTCGATCCTCGGCTTGAAAGTCGAGGCAATGCAGGAATGCTGGTTTCCTGGAATGGACTGAGATATCTGGGGGACTCTGGGAATGGTGGCCGACACTGGAGTTCCTCTCGCCTTTCCTGTGGAGAGCGCCTTCTCTTGAGAAGCGACGGAACGCCAGGAATTCTTTCCCGAGCATGCAGGGAAAGGATCCTTCCTCTCGAGCTAGGAGGCGGAAACGGGGCTCCTCTGGATGTGGGCGGACTCTCGTGATTCCTATCGAGTCGAGACAGGTATGTCGGGAACTTCTTGAGTTGCAGCATGGTTGTAAAGACCCTTTGGAAGTTCCAGATGTTAGATGTGATTAGCCTCGAGACGCCTCAGCGGAAATGGGACTCATCTCGCCTGGAGCGGAGAACCTCCTGAATTTTCTCCAGTTGAGGCAGGTCTCTCGACTTACGACGGGGACCTCAGGTACCCGCCCTGGTGGCCTCAGGAAAGGCCAGTCCCCATGCGAGTTGCTCGGGGCCCTCTCGGATTACTCTCCCGTCGATGCCGGGGCCAAAATCTTGTGTGGAGTCTGTGCCGGAACCTGAGGATTTCTCTCGAGTGCTGACTTGGATCTTGCGTACTTCTGGAGTCTCCCCAGGGGAGTCAGTCCTCGTCTCGATTGGGGGTATGCAGGTGCGCTTTCCTCCCGAGCTGTAGCAGCAGTGTCACGCTTCCGTTCGCGTGCATCAAGGGTTCTGTGACTTTCCCTCGAGGCTTTCCCACTAGGCTTTCCCACAGGGCTGTCCCACGTGCCACCACCGTTGTGTGAGACGATCCTCGGCTTGAAAGTCGAGGCAGTGCAGGGAAAACAGGTTTCCCTGGAATGGACTGAGACATCTGGTGGACTCTGGGAATTTGGCACGACCCTGGAGTTCCTCTCGTCTTTCCTGTGGGAGCGTCTCCTCTTTGATGCGACGGGAACGCCAGGTATTCTTTCCCGAGCATGGAAAGGATCCCTCCTCTCGAGATAGGAGGCGGAATCGGAGCTCCTCTGTATGTCGGCGGAACTCTCGTGCTTCCTCTCGAGTGGAGACAGGATGTGGGGGAACTTCTTGAGTTGCAGAAAGGTGTGAAGGAACCTTTGGAAGTTCCAGAGGTTAGGTGTGATTAGCCTCGAGACGCCTGAGCGGAAATGGGCCTCATCTCGCCTGGAGGGGAGAAACTCCTGGATTTTCTCGAGTTGCGGCAGGTGCTCTCGACTTACGACCAGGACCTCAGGGACCCGCTCTGGTGGCCTCAGGAAAGGCCAGTCCCCATGCGAGTTGCTCGGGGGCCTCTCAGGATTCCTCTCCCGTCCATGCCGGGGCCTAAGACCTTGTGTGGAGTTTGTGCCCGAACCTGAGGATTCCTCTCCAGTGCTGACATGGATCTTGGGGTACTTCTGGACTCTCCCCAGGGGAGTCAGTCCACCTATGGAGTGGGGGCATGCACGTGTGCTTTCCTCCCAGCTTTAGCAGCAGTGTCACGCTTCCCTTCTCATGGATCAAGGGATCTGTGGCTTTCCATCGAGGCTTTCTCAGGAGGCATTTCCACGAGGCTTTCCCACAGGGCTGTCCCACTTACCACCGTGGTGTGAGACGATCCGCGGCTTGAAAGTCGAGGCAGTGCAGGGAAAACAGGTTTCCTAGAATGGACTGAGACAACGGGGGACTCTGGGAATGGTGGCACGACCCTGGAGTTCGTCTCGCCTTTCCTGTGGAGATCGCCTCCTCTTGAGATGCGACGGGAAAACCGGGAATTTTCCCGACCACGCAGGGAAGGATCCCTCCTCTCGAGCTAGGAGGCGGAAACGGGGCTCCTCTGGATGTGGGCGGGACTCTCGTGCTTCCTCTCGAGTGAGACAGGTATATCGTGGAACTTCTTGTGTTTCAGCAAGGGTGTGAAGGACCCTATGAAAGTTCCAGAGGTTAGGTGTGATAAGCCTCGAGGCGCCTCAGCGGAAATGGGCCTCATCTCGCCTGGAGGGGAGAACCTCCTGGATTTTCTCGAGTTGCGGCAGGTGCTCTTGACTTACGACGGGCGCCCGGGCGGCTCTCCAGGCCCTCGCAGTTTCGCTCGGGGCTACTCAGGATTCCTCTCCCGTCGAATACGGGGAGTAAGATCTTGTGTGTATTCGGTTCCGGAACCTGAGGATTCCTCTCCAGTGCTGACATGGATCTTGGGTACTTCTGGAGTCTCCCCAGGGGAGTCAGTCCTCGTCTCGAGTGGGGGCATGCACGTGCGCATTCCTCCTAGTCTGTAGCAGCAGTGTCACCCTTCCCTTCGCGTGGATCAAGGGATCTGTGGCTTTCGCCTCGAGGTTATCCCACGAGGCTTTCTCACAATGCTGTCCCTCGTGCCACCGTGGTGTGAGTCGATCCTCGCTTGAAAGTCGAGGCAGTGCAGGGAAAACAGGTTTCCCTGGAATGGACTGAGACATCTGGGGTACTCTGGGAATGGTGGCACGACCCTGGAGTTCCTCTCGACTTTCCTATGGAAAGCGCCTGCTCTTGAGATGCGACAGGAAAGCCGGGAATTCTTTCCCGACTACGCAGGTAAAGGATCCCTCCTCTCGAGCTAGGAGGCGAAACGGGGCTCCTCTGGATATGGGCGGGACTCTCGTGCTTCCTCTCGAGTGTAGACGGGTATGTCAGGGAACTTCTTGAGTGCAGCAAGGTTGTGAAGGACCCTTTGGATTTTCCAGATGTTAGATTTGATTAGCCTCGAGACGCCTCAGCGGAAATGGGCCTCATCTCGCCTGGAGGGGAGAACCTCCTGGATTTTCTCGAGTTGTGGCAGGTGCTCTCGACTTAAGACGGGGACCTCAGGGACCCGCTCTGTTGGCCTCAGGAAAGGCCAATCCCCATGCGAGTTGCTCGGGGGCCTCTCGGGATTCCTCTCCCGTCGATGCTGGGGCCTAAGATCTTCTGTGTTGTGAGTGCCGGAACCTGAGGATTCCTCTCCAGTGCTAAATGGATCTTGGGGTACTTCTGGAGTCTCCCCAGGGGAGTCAGTCCACGTCACGAGTGGGACATGCACGTGCGCTTTCCTCCCGAGCTGTAGCAGCGTGTCACACTTCCCTTCGTGTGTGATCAAGGGATCTGTGGCTTTCGCTCGAGGCTTTCCCACGAGGCTTTCCCACAGGGCTGTCCACGTGCCACCGTGGTGTGAGTCGATCCTCGGCTTGAAGTTGAGGCAGTGCTAGTAAATCAGGTTTCTCTGAAATGGACTGAGACATCTGGGGGAATCTTGAAATGGTCGCACGACCCTGGAGTTCCTCTCGCCTTTCCTGTGGAGAGCGCCTGCCTCTTGAGATGCGACGGGAACGCCGGGAATTCTTTCCCGACACGCAGGGAAAGGATCCCTCCTCTCAAGCTAGTAGGCGGAAACGGGCCTCCTCTGGATGTGGGCGGGACTCTCGTGCTTCCTCTCGAGTGGAGACGGGTAAGTCGG
>NW_017200993.1:0-6831 GCF_001704415.2 Capra hircus | reverse complement strand
TGGATCCACCGGGGCTGGACCCCGGCATAAGACCTGGAGACGGTGCCGGAACTGAAGATTCCTCTCCAGTGCTGACATGGATCTTGGGGTACTTCTGGAGTCTCCACCGGGATTCAGTCCTCGTCTCGACTTAGGTCATGCACGTGCACTTTTCCCCGAGCTGTAGCAGCAGTGTCATGCTTCCTTTCGCGTGGATGAAGAAATCTGTGACTTTCATCGAGGTTTTTGCAGGAGGCTTTCCCACGAGGCTTTCCCACAGGGCTGTCCCACGTGCCACCGTGGTGTGAGTCGATCCTCGGCTTGAAAGTCGAGGCAGCAGTGCAGGGAAAACTGGTTTCCCTGGAATGGACTGAGACATCTGGGGGACTCTGGTATGGTGGCTCGACCTGGAATTCCTCTCGCCTTTCCTGTGGAGAGCACCTCCTCTTGAGATGCGACGGAAACGCCGGGAATTCTTTCCCGAACACGCAGGGAAAGGATCCTCCTCTCGAGCTAGGAGGCGGAAACGGGGCTCCTCTGGATGTCGGCGGGAGTCTCGAGCTTTCTCAAGTGGAGACGGTTATGTCGGGGAACTTCTTTGAGTTGCAACAAGTGGGTGATGTACCTTTGGAAGTTCCAGACGTTAGGTGTGATTAGCCTCAAGAGGCCTCATTGGAAATGGGCCTCATCTCGCCTGGAGGGGAGAACCTTCTGGATTTTCTCGAGTTTGCGGCAGTTTCTCTCTACTTACGACGGGGACCTCAGGGACATGCTCTGGTGGCCTCAGGAAAGGCCATTCCCCATGCGAGTTGCTCGGGGGCCTCTCGGGATTCCTCTCCTGTCGATGCTGGGGCCTAAGACCTTGTGTGGACTCGGTGCCGGAACCTGAGGATTCCTCTCCAGTCCTGACATGGATCTTGGGGTACGTCCTGAGTCTCCCCTGGGGAGTCAGTCCTCGTCTCGAGTGGCGGCATGCACGTGCGCTTTCCTCCCCAGCTGTAGCAGCAGTGTCAGCTTCCCTTCGCGTGGATCAAGGGATCTGTGGCTTTCCCTCGAGGCTTTCCACGAGGCTTTCCCTCGAGTCTTTCCACAAGGCTGTCCCACGTGCCACCGTGGTGAGAGTCGATCCTCGGCTTGAAAGACGAGGCAGTGCAGGGAAAAAGGTTTCCCTGGAATGGACTGAGACATCTGAGGGACTCTGGGAATGGTGGCACGACCCTGGAGTTCCTCTCCCCTTTCCTGTGGAGAGCGCCTCTTCTTGAGATGTGACGGAAACGCCGGGAATTCTTTCCCGAACACGAAGGGAAAGGATCCCTCCTCTCGAGCTAGGAGGCGGAAACGGGGCTCCTCTGGATGTGGGCCGGACTCTCGTGCTTCCTCTCGAGTGGAGACGGATATGTCGGGGAACTTCTTGAGTTGCAGCAAGGGTGTGAAGGACCCTTTGGAAATTCCAGAGGTTAGGTGTGATTAGCCTCGAGACGCCTCACCGGAAATGGGCCTCATCTCGCCTGGAAGGGGAGAACCTCCTGGATTTTCTCGAGTTGCGGCAGGTGCTCTCGACTTACGACGGGGACCTCTGGGACCCCACTCTGGTGGCCTCAGGAAAGGCCCGTCCCATGCGAGTTGCATGGGGCCTCTCGGGATTCCTCTCCCGACGAAGGCGGGGCCTAAGACCTTGTGTAGAGTCGGTGCCGGAACCGGAGGATTCCACTCCAGTGCTGACATGGTTCCTGGGGTACTTTTGGAGTCTCCCTAAGGGAGTCATTCCTCGTCTCGAGTAGGGGCATGCAAGTGCGCTTTCCTCCCGAGCTGTAGCAGTAGTGTCACGCTTCCCTTCGCGTGGATGAAGGGAATCTGGTGGCTTTCCCTGGAGTCTTTCCCACGAGGCTTTCCCCCGAGGCTTTCCCAAAGGCTGTCCAACGTGCCACCGTGGTGTGAGTCGAATCCTCGGCTTGAAAGTCGAGGCAGTGCAAGGAAAACACGTTTCCCTGGAGTGGACTAAGACATCTGGGGGACTCTGGGAATGGTGGCACGACCCTGGAGTTCCTCTCGCCTTTCCTGTAGAGAGCGGCCCCTCTTGAGCTGCGATGGGAAGGCCAGGAATTCTTTCCTCGAACACGCAGGGAAAGGAACCCTCCTCTCGAGAGAGGAGGCGGAAACGGGGCTCCTCTGGATGTGGGCGGGACTCTCGTGCTTCCTCTCGAGTGGAGACGGGTATGTCGGGGAACTTCTTGAGTTGAAGCAAGGGTGTGAAGGACCCTTTTGGAAGTTCCAGAGGTTAGGTGTGATTAGCCTCGAGATGCTTCAGCGGAAATGGGCCTCATCTCGCCTGGAGGGGAGAACCTCCTGGATTTTCTCGAGCATGCGGCAGGTGCTCTCGACTTACAACAGGGACCTCAGGGACCCGCTCTGGTGGCCTCAGGAAAGGCCAGTCCCCATGCAAGTTGCTCGCGGGCCTCCCGGGATTCCTCTCCCGTCCATGCTGGGGCCTAAGACCTTGTGGGGAGTCGGTGCCCGAACCTGAGGATTCCTCTCCAGTGCTGACATGGATCTTGGGGTCCTTCTGGAGTCTCCCCTGGGGAGTCAGTCCTCGTCTCGAGTGGGGGCAGGCACGTGCGATTTCCTCCCGAGCTGTAGCAGCAGTGTCACGCTTCCCTTCAAATGGATCAAGGGATCTGTGGCTTTCCCTCAAGGCTTTCCACGAGGCTTTCCCACGAGGCTTTCCCACAGGGCTGTCCCGCGTGCCACCGTGGTGTGAGTCGATCCTCGGCTTAAAAGTCGAGGCAGTGTAGGGAAAACAGTTTTCCCTGGAATGGACTGAGACATCTGGGGGACTCTGGGAATGGTGGCCCGACCCTGGAGTTCCTCTCACCTTTCCTGCGGAGAGAGCCTCCTCTTGAGATGCGACGGGGAACGCGGGGAATTCTTTCCCACCACCCAGGGAAAGGATCCCTCCTCTGGAGCTATGAGGCAGAAACGGGGCTCCTCTGGATGTGGGCAGAACTCTCGTGCTTCCTCTCGAGTGGAGACGGGTATGTCGGGGAACTTCTTGAGTTGCAGCAAGGCTGTGAAGGACCCTTTGGAAGTTCCAGAGATTAGGGGTGATTAGCTTCCAGTCGCCTCAGCGGAAATGGGCCTCATCTCGCCTGGAGGGGACAACCTCCTGGATTTTCTCGAATTGCCGCAGGTGCTCTCGACTTACGACGGGGACCACAGGGACCCCCTCTGGTGGCCTCAGGAAAGGCCAGTCCCCATGCGAGTTGCTTGGGAGCCTTTCGGGATTTCTCTCCCGTCGATGCCGGGGCCTAAGACCTTGTGTGGAGTCGGTGCCGGAACCTGAGGATTCCTCTCCAGTGCTGACATGGACCTTGGGTTACTTCTGGAGTCTCCGCAGGGGAGTCAGTCCTCGTCCGAAGCAGGGGCATGCACGTGCGCTTTCCTCCCGAGCTGTAGCAGCAGTGCCACGTTCCCTTCGCGTGATCAAGGGATTTGTGGCTTTCCCTGGAAGCTTTCACACGAGGCTTTTGCACGAGGCTTTCCCACATGATTGTCCCACGTGCCACCGTGATGTGAGTCGATCCTCGGCTTGAATGTCGAGGCAGTGCAGGAAAACAGGTATCCCTGGAATGGACTGAGACATCTGGGGGACTCTGGGAAAGGTGGCACGACCCTGGAGTTCCTCTCGCCTTTCCTGTGGAGAGCGCCTCCTCTTGAGATGCGACGGGAACGCCGGAATTTCTTTACCGATGACGCAGGGAAAGGATCCCTCCTCTCGAGCTAGTAGGCAGAAACGGGGCTCCTCTGGATGTGGGCGGGACTCTCGTGCTTCCTCTCGAGTGGAAACGGTATGTAGTGGAACATCTTGAGTTGCAGCCAGGGTGTGAAGCACCGTTTGGAAGTTCCAGAGTTTAGGTGTGATTAGCCTCGAGACGCCTCAGCAGAAATGGGCCTCATCTCGCCTGGAGGGGAGAACCTCCTGGATTTTCTCGAGATAGGGCAGTTGCTCTCGACTTACGACGGGGACCTCAACGACCCGCTCTGGGGGCCTCAGAAAAGGCCACTCCCCATGCGAATTGCTCGGGGCCTCTCGGGATTCCTCTCCCGTCGATGCCGGGGCCTAAGACCTTGTGTGGAGTCAGTGCCGGAACCTGAGGTTTCCTCTGCAGTGCTGACATGGATCTTGGGTAGTACTTCTGGAGTCTCCCCAGGGGAGTCAGTCCTCGGTCTCGAGTGGGGGCATGCACCTGCGCTTTCCTGCCCTAGCTGTAGCAGCAGTGTCATGCTCCAGTCGCGTGGATCAAGGGATCAGTGGCTTTCCCTCGAGGCTTTCCCCACGAGGCTTTCCAACAAGGCTTTCCCACGAGGGCTTTCCCACAGGGCTGTCCCACGTGCCACCGTGCTGTTAGTCGATCCTCGGCTTGAAAGTCGAGGCAGTACAGGGAAAACAGGTCTCCCTGGAATGGACTGAGACATCTGGGGGACTCTGGGATTGGTGGCACGACCATGGAAGTTCCTCTCGCCTTTCCTCTGGAGAGCGCGACGCTTTTGAGATGCGTCGGGAACGCCGGGAAATCTTTCTCGACGACGCAAGGAAAGGATCCCTCCTCTCGAGCTAGGAGGCGGAAACGGGGCTCCTCTGGATGTGAGCGGGACTCTCGTGCTTCCTCTCAAGTGGAGACGGGTATGTCGGGGAACTTCTTGAGTTGCAGCAAGGGTGTGAATGACCCTTTGGAAGTTCCAGAGGTTAGGTGTGATTAGTCTCGAGACGCCTCAGCGGAAATGGGCCTCATCTCGCCTGGAGGGGAAACCTCCTGGATTTTCTCGAGTTGCGGAAGGTGCTCTCGACTTACGACGGGGACCTCAGGGACCCGCTTTGGTGGCCTCAGGAAAGGCCAGTCCGCATGCGAGTTGCTCGGGGGCCTCTCGGGATTCCTCTCCCGTCGATGCCGGGGCCTAAGACCTTGTGTGGAGTCGGTGCCGGAACCAGAGGATTCCTGTCCAGTGCTGACATGGATCTTGGGGTACTTCTGGAGTCTCCCCAGGGGAGTCAGTCCTCGTCTTGAGTGGGGGCATGCACGTGCGCTTTCCTCCCGAGCTGTAGCAGCAGTGTCGCGCTTCCCTTCGCGTGGATCAAGGGATCTGTGTCTTTCCCTCAAGGCTTTCCCACGAGGCTTTCCCACAGGGCTGTCCCACGTGCCACCGTGGTGTAAGTCGATCCTCGGCTTGAAAGTCGAGGCAGTGCAGGGAAAAAGTTTTCCCTCTAATGGACTGAGACATCCAGCGGCCTCTGGGAATGGTGGCACGACCCTGGAGTTCCTCTCGCCTTTCCTGTGGAGAGCGCCTCCTCTTGAGATGCAACGGGAACGCCGGGAATATTTTCCCGACCACGGTGGGAAAGGATCACTCCTCTCGAGCTAGGAGGCGGAAACGGGGCTCCTCTGGATGTGGGCGGGACTCTGGTGCTTCCTCTCGAGTGGAGACGGGTATGTCGGGGACTTCTTGAGTTGCAGCAAGGCTGTGAAGGACCCTTTGGAAGTTCCAGATGTTAGATGTGATTAGCCTCGAGACGCCTCAGCCGAAATGGGCCTCATCTCGCCTGGAGTGGGAGAACCTCCTGGATTTTCTCGAGTTGCGGCAGGTGCCCTCGACTTACGACGGGGACCTCAGGGACCCGCTCTGGTGGCCTCAGGAAAGGCCAGTCCCCATGTGAGTTGCTCGGGGGCCTCTCGGGATTCCTCTCCCGTCGATGCCGGGGCCTAATAGCTTGTGTGGAGTCGGTGCCGGAACCTGAGGATTCCTCTCCAGTGCTAACATGGAACTTGGAGTACTTCTGGAGTCTCCCCAGGGGAGTCAGTCCTCGTCTCGAGTGGGGGCATGCACGTGCGCTTTCCTCCCGAGCTGTAGCAGCAGTGTCACGCTTCCCTACGCGTGGATCAAGGGATCTGTGGCTTTCCCTCGAGGCTTTCCCACGAGGCTTTCCCACAGGGCTGTCCAACCTGCCATCGCGGTGTGTGTCGATCCTCGGCTTGAAAGTGGAGGCAGTGCAGGGATAACAGGTTTCCTTGGAATGGACTGAGACATCTGGGGGACTCTGGGAATGGGGCCTGATACTGGAGTTCCTCTCGCCTTTACTGTGGAGAGCGCCTCCTCTTGAGATGAGACGGGAACGCTAGGAATTCTTTCAGGACCACGCAGGGAAAGGATCCCTCCTCTCGAGCTAGCAGGCGGAAACGGGGCCACTCTGGATACGGGGGACGCTCGGGTTCCTCTTGAGTGGAGACGGGTATGTCGGGGAACTTCTTGAGTTGCAGCAAGGTGTGAAGGACCCTTTGGAAGTTCCAGAGTTTAAGTCTGATTACCCCCTAGTTGTCTCAGCCGAAATGGGCCTCATCTCGCCTGGAGGGGAGAACCTCCTGGATTTTCTCGACTTGCGCAGGTGCTCTCGACTTACGACGAGGGCCTCAGGGACCCGCTCTGGTGGCCTCAGGAAAGTGCAGTCCCCATGCGAGTTTCTCCCGGGCCTCTCGGGATTCCTCTCCAGTCGATGCTGGGGCCTAAGACCTTGTGTAGACTCAGTGACAGAACCTGAGGATTCCTCTCCAGTGCCGACATGGATCTTGTGGTACTTCT
Organism: Capra hircus; assembly: GCF_001704415.2. NCBI lineage: Eukaryota > Metazoa > Chordata > Mammalia > Artiodactyla > Bovidae > Capra > Capra hircus. Next base: position 222 of record NW_017200993.1, on the reverse strand, counting down.
GGAGTCTCCCCAGGGGAGTCAGTCCTCGTCCCGTGTGGGGGCATGCACGTGCGCTTTCCTCCCGAGCTGTAGCAGCAGTGTCACATTCCCTTCGCGTGGATCAAGGGATCTGTGGCTTTCCCTGGAAGCTTTCACACGAGGCTTTTCCACGAGGCTTTCCACAGGGCTGCCCCACGTGCCACTGTGAGTGTGAGTCGATCCTCGGCTTGAAAGTCGAGGCAG
>NW_017200992.1:0-6831 GCF_001704415.2 Capra hircus | reverse complement strand
GAAAGTCGAAGCAGTGCAGGGAAAACAGGATCCTCTGGAATGGACGGAGACATCTGGGGGCACTTGGAATGGTGGCACGACCCATGAGTTCCTCTCGCCTTTCCTGTGCAGCGCGCCTCCTCTTGAGATGCATTGGAAAACGTTGGGAATTCTTTCCCGAGGAAGCAGGGAAGGATCCCTCATCTCGAGATTGGAGGCGGAAACGGAGCTCCTCTGGAGGAGGCCGGACCATCGAGCTTCCTCTGGAGTGGAGACGGGGTATATCGGGGAACCGCCTGAGTTGTAGCAAGGGTGTGTAGGACCCTTTGAAAGTTCCAGAGTTTAGGTGTGATTACTCTCGAGACGCCGCAGAGAAAATGGGCCTCATCTAGACTGGAGCAGAGAACCTCCTGGATTTTCTCGAGTTGGGGCAGGTGCTCTCAACATACGACCGTGACCTCAGGGACAGTGTAGCAGATGTATCACGCTTCCCTTCGCGGGGATCAAGGGATCTGTGGCTTTCCCACGAGGCTTTCCCAAGGGCTGTCCCACGTGCCACCATGGTGTGAGTGGATCCTAGGCGTGAAAGTCGAGGCATTGCAGGGAAAACAGGTTCCTCTGAAATGGACTGAGATATCTGGGGGACTCTTGGAATGGTGGCACGACCCTGGAGTTCCTCTCGCCTTTCCTATTGAGAGCCCTTGCTCTTGAGAGGCCACGGGAACGCTGAAAAATCTTTCTTGACTAAGAAGGATAGGATCCATCATCTCGAGCTACCAGGCTGAAACGGGGTTCCTCTGGATGTGGGTGGGACCCTCGTGCTTCCTCTCGAGTGGAGACGGGTATGTCGGGGAACTTCTTGAGTTGCAGCAAGGACCCTTTTGAATTTCCAGAGTTTAGGTGTGATGAGTCTCCAGAAGCCTCAGAGGAAATGGGCCTCATCTCGCCTGGTGCAGAGAACCTCCTGGATTTTCTAGAGTTGGGCAGGGTCTCTCGAGTTACGAAAGGGACCTCAGGGACCCGCTCTGGTGGCCTCAGGAAAGGCCAGTGCCCATGGGAGTTGCAAGGGGGCCTTTCGGGATTCCTCTCCGTCAATGTCGGGGGCCTAAGACCTTGTGTGGAGTCGGGCTAAACCTCAGGATTCCTCTCCAGTGCTGACATGGATCTTGGGGTACTTCTGGAGTCTCTCCTGGGGAGTCAGTGCTCATCTCGTGTGGGGGCATGCACGTGCGCTTTCCTCACGAACTGTAGCAGCAGCGTCACACTTCCCGTCGCGCGGGATCAAGGGATCTGTGGCTTTCTCTCGAGGCTTTCCCAGGAGGCTTTCCCACGAGGCTTTCCCACAGGGCTGTCCCACGTGCCACCGTGGTGTGAGTCGATCCTCGGCTTGAAAGTCGAGGCAGTGCAGGGAAAACAGGTTTCCCTGGAATTGACTGAGATATCTGGGGGACTCTGGGAATGGTGGCACGACCCTGCAGCTCCTGTCGCCTTTCCTGCCAGAGAGCACCTCCTCTTGAGATGCGAAGGGAACGCCCGGAATTCTTTACCGACCACGCAGGGAAAGGATGCCTCCCTCGAGCTAGGAGTCGGAAACGGGGCTCCTCTGGATGTGGGCGGGACTCTCGTGATTCCTCTCGAGTGGAGACGGGTATGTCAGGGAACTTCTTGAGTTGCAGCAAGGGTGTGAAGGACCCTTTGGAAGTTCCAGATGTTAGGTGTGATTTGCCTCGAGACGCCTCAGGGGAAATGGGCCTCATCTCGCCTGGAGGGGAGACCCTCCTGGATTTTCACGAGTTGCGGCAGGTGCTCTTGACTTACGACGGGGACCTCTGGGACCCGCTCTGGTGGCTTCAAGAAAGACAGTCCCCATGTGAGTTACACAGGGGCCTCTCGGGATTCCTCTCCTGTCGATGCCGGGGGCCTAAGTCCTTGTGTGGGATTGGTGCCGGAACCTGAGGATTACTCTCCAGTGCTGACATGGATCTTGGGGTACTTCTGGAGTCTCCACAGGGGAGTCAGACGTCGTCTCGAGTGGGGGCATGCACGTGCGCTTTCCTCCCGAGCTGTAGCAGCAGTGTCACGTTTCCGTTCGCGTGGTTCAAGGGATCTGTGGCTTTCCCTCAAGGCTTTCCCACGAGGATTTCCCAAGAGGCTTTCCCACAGGGCTGTCCCACGTGCCACCGTGATGTGAGTCGATCCAGGGCTTGAAAGTCGAGGCAGTGCAGGGAAAACAGGTTTCCCTGGAATGGACTGGGACATCTGGGGGACTCTGGTAATGGTGGCACGACCCTGGAGTTCCTCTCGCCTTTCCTGTTGAGAGCGCCTCCTCTTGAGATGCGACGGGAACGCCTGGAATTCTTTCCATAGCACGCAGGGAAAGGACCCACCTCTCGAGCTTTGAGGCGGAAACGGGGCTCCTCTGGATGTGGGCGGGACTCTCGTGCTTCCTCTCGAGTGCAGAAGGGTATGTCGGGGAACGTCTTGAGTTGCAGCAAGGGTGTGAAGGACCCTTTGGAAGTTCCTGAGTTTAGATGTGATTAGCCTCGGGACGCCTCAGCGGAAATGGGCCTCATCTCGCCTGGAGGGGAGAACCTCCTGGATTTTCTCGAGTTGAGGCAGGTGCTCTCGAATTACGACGGGGACTTCAGGGACCCGCTCTGGTGGCCTCAGGAAAGGCCAGTCCCCTTGCGAGTTGCCCGGGGGCCTCTCGGGACTCCTCTCCCGTCGATGCCGGGGCCTACAACCTTGTGTGGAGACGGTGCTGGAACCTGAGGATTCCTCTCCAATGCTGACATGGATCCTAGGGTACTTCTGGAGTTTCCCCAGGGGAGTCAGTCCTCCTGTCGAGTGGGGGCATGCACGTGCGCTTTCCTCCCGAGCTGTAGCAGCAGTATCACGCTTCACTTCGCGTGGATCAAGGGATCTGTGACTTTCCCTCGAGGCTTTCCACGAGGTTTTCCCACGAGGCTTTCCCACAGGGCTGTCCCACTTGCCACCGTGGTGGGAGTCGATCCTCGGCTTGAAAGTCGAGGCAGTGCAGGGAGAAGAGTTTTCCCTGGAATGGACTGAGACATCTGGGGGACTCGGGAATGGTGGAACGACACTGGAGTTCCTCTTGCCTTTCCTGTAGAGAGCACCTCCTCTTGAGATGCGACGGCAACGCCCAGAATTCTTTCCCGACCACGCAGGGAAAGGATCCCTCTTCTCGAGCTAGGAGGCGGAAACGGGGCTCCTCTGCATGTGGGCGGGACTCTCGTGCTTCGTCTCGAGTGCAGAAGGGTATGTCGGGGAACTTCTTGAGTTGCAGCAAGGATGTGAAGGACCCTTTGGAAGTTCCTGATGTTAGGTGTGATTAGCCTCCAGACGCCTCAGGGGAAATGGGCCTCATCTCGCCTGGAGGGGAAACCCTCATGGATTTTCTCGAGTTGCGGCACGTGATCTCGATTTACGATGGGGACCTCAGGGACCCGCTCTGGTGGCTTCAAGAAAGGCCAGTCCCCATGCGCGTTGCACGGGGGCATCTCGGGATTCCTCTCCCGTTGATGCCCGGGCCTAAGATCTTGTGTGGAGTCGGTGCCGGAAGCTGAGGATTCCTCTCCAGTGCTGACATGGATCTTGGGGTACTTCTGGAGTCTCCACCGGGGATTCAGTCCTCGTCTCGACTTAGGCCATGCACCTGCACTTTCCTCCCGAGCTGTAGCAGCAGTGTCATGCTTCCCTTCGCGTGGATGAAGAAATCTGTGGCTTTCACTCGACGTTTTCGCAGGAGGCTTTCCCACGAGGCTTTCCCACAGGGCTGTCCCACGTACCACCGAGGTGTGAGTCGATCCTCGGCTTGAAAGTCGAGGCAGTGCAGAGAAAACTGGTTTCCCTGGAATGGACTGAGACATCTGGGGGACTCAGGGTATGGTGGCTCGACCCTGGAGTTCCTCTCGCCTTTCCTGTGGATAGCGCCTCCTCTTGAAATGCGACGGAAACGCCGGGAATTCTTTCCCGACCACGCAGGGAAAGGATCCCTCCTCTCGAGCTAGGAGGCGGAAACGGGGCTCCTCTGGATGTGGGCGGGAGGCTCGAGCTTTCTCTCAAGTGGAGACGGTTATGTCGGGGAACTTCTTGATTTGCAACAAGTGGGTGATGTACCCTTTGGATGTTCCAAGGTTAGGTGTGATTAGCCTCGAGAGGCCTCATTGGAAATGGGCCTCATCTCGCCTGGAGGGGAGAACCTTCTGGATTTTCTCGAGTTGCGGCAGTTGCTCTCCACTTACGACGGGGACCTCAGGGACACGCTCTGGTAGCCTCAGGAAAGGCCATTCCCCATGCTAGTTGCTCCGGGGCCTCTCGGGATTTCTCTCCTGTCGATGCCGGGGCCTAAGACCTTGTGTGGAGTCGGTGCCGGAACCTGAGGATTCCTCTCCAGTGCTGACATGGATCTTGGGGTACTTCCTGAGTCTCCCCTGGGGAGTCAGTCCTCGTCTCGAGTGGGGGCATGCAAGAGCGCTTTCCTCCCCAGCTGTAGCAGCAGTGTTTGGCTTCCCTTCGCGTGGATCAAGGAATCTGTGTCTTTCCCTCGAGGCTTTCCCACGAGGCTTTCCCTCGAGTCTTTCCCACAAGGCTGTCCCACGTGCCACCGTGGTGTGAGTCGATCCTCGGCTTGAAAGTCCAGGCAGTGCAGGGAAACAGGTTTCCCTAAATGGACTGAGACATTTGGGGGTCTGGGAATGGTCACACGACCCTGGAGTTCCTCTCGCCTTTCCTGTGGAGAGCGCCTCCTCTTGAGATGCGACGGGAACACCGGGAATTCTTTCCCGACCACGCAGGGAAAGATCCCTCCTCTCGAGCTAGGAGGCGGAAACGGCGCTCCTCTGGATGAGGGAGGGACTCTCGTAATTCCTCTAGAGTGAAGACGGGTAAGTCGGGGAACTTCTTGACTTGCAGCAAGGGTGTGAAGGACCCTTTGGAAGTTCCAGAGGTTAGGTGTGATTAGCCTCGAGACGACTCAGCGGAAATGGGCCTCATCTCGCCTGGAGAGGAGAACCTCCTGGATTTTCTCGAGTTGCGGCAGGTGCTCTCGACTTAAGACGGGGACCTCAGGGACGCGCTCTGGTGGCCTCAGGAAAGACCAGTCCCCATGTGAGTTGCTCGGGGGACTCTCGGGATTCCTCTCCCATCGATGCCGGGGCCTAAGACCTTGTGTGGAGTCGGTTGCGGAACCTGAGGATTCCTCTCCAGGGCTGACATGGATCTTGGGGTACTTCTGGAGTCTCCCCAGGGGAGTCAGTCCTCGTCTCGATTGGGGGCATGCACTTGCGCTTTCCTCCCGAGCTGTAGCAGCAGTGTCACGCTTCCCTTCGCGTGGATCAAGGGATCTGTGGCTTTCCCTGGAGGCTTTCCCACGAGGCTTTCCCACACGGCTGTCCCACGTGTCACCGTGGTGTGAGTCGATCCTCGGCTTGAAAGTCGAGGCAGTGCAGGGAAAACAGGTTTCCCTGGAATGAACTGAGACATCTGGGGGACTCTAGGAATGGTGGCACGACCCTGGAGTTCCTCTCGCCTTTCCTGTGGAGAGCGCCTCCTCTTCAGATGCGACGGGAACGTCGGGAATTCTTTCCCAAACACGCAGGGAAAGGATCCCTCCTCTCGAGCTAGGAGGCAGAAATGGGGCTCCTCTGGATGTGGGCGGGACTCTCCTGCTTCCTCTCGAGTGGAGACGGGTATGTCGGGGAACTTCTTGAGTTGCAGCAAGGGTGTGAAGGACCCTTTGGAAGTTCCAGAGGTTAGGTGTGATTAGCCTCGAGACGCCTCAGCGGAAATGGGCCTCATCTCGCCTGGAGGGGAGAACCTCCTGGATTTTCTCGTGTTGCGGCAGGTGCTCTCGACTTACGTCGGGGACCTCAGGGACCCGCTCTGGTGGCCTGAGGAAAGACCAGTCCGCATGCGAGTTGCTCGTGGGCCTCTCGGGATTCCTCTGCTGTCGATGCCGGGGCCTAAGACTGCCGGGAGCCAGTGTGAGGAAGCCCGCCCGTGACAAGGTTATGAGGAAGGAAGGTGACATACGCAAGGCATGCTCAGACTTCAGGCACCTCTCTGGAAATTTTTAATCATGTACCCCAACAAAAATCTGCCAGTTTTTGTGCTCTGCTTTTTCACTCTTCTGACCTTTTCTGGAAAAAATCAATTCAGGGCGTTAGTCTTCTGCATTTGAAAGAGTGTTTCAATCCAAAAACCCTCTGATGGCTTTCTAGCCTGCCTGTAGGACTCGTACAGCTGTGCCTGTGATTGTTTGAGGCCTCCTGACCGCAGGAGGCAAAGGAAGCTTAAAACATCCTAGGAATGCAGGAGCTTCCGAGGAGTCAAAATCTTTAGAGTAGGACTGATTAAAAGTTTCATTTTTTGGGTCAATGCTTGCTGCCAAATTTTCATATCCTTTATTTTTAGATATAGTTGGTATATAGAAAAACAAGTAGTAGACCTGGTATTAGCAACATTAGATCTTTGAGTTAAGTACGTTCTTTGTTATAACCCACTGCACCTTTGTTCTATAGAGATGTAACTTTAATGCTTTAAGGAGATGCAGATTAAAGAAAAACACTTCAGGGGAAACAAAATTAACATTCATTAAGGAAGAGAGCCAAAAAGTGTTAACAAGCCTCTTGGCCAGAAGATAATGTAAATCACCTGAGACCTTTTGTATACAAAATGATATACAGAAAGAATCTGGGTTGTGAACGCTACATAATTTTGTGTTATCCATTGTCTCCATGTTTTATCAAAAGTATAAAAGGCCTTCTGAACAATAAAGGAGGAGGCCAGGGGCCGGGGGCCAGTTTCTCGGACCAGCTTCTCGAACTAGTC
>NW_017200991.1:0-19256 GCF_001704415.2 Capra hircus | reverse complement strand
GTGAATTCTACGTGCCGCGAACTTGAGCCGATTCCTCTCCAGTTGCTGCACATGCCGATCTTGCTGGCTACTTCTGGAGTTCTCCACAGCGGGAGTCTGTCGTAACCTTCGAGTCTCGCAACGTGGCGGGCATGCACGTGCGATTTCCTCCAGATTCGCGTGAATCAAGGGATCTGTGGCTTTCCCTAGAGACTTTCCCACGAGGCTTTCCACGGGCTTTCCCACGAGGCTTTCCCACAGGGCTGTCCCACGTGCCACCGTGGTGTGAGTCGATCCTCGGCTAGAAAGTCAAGGCAGTGCAGGGAAAACAGGTTTTCCTGGGAATGGACTGAGACATCTGGGGGGACTCTGCGAATGGTGGCACGACCCTTGAGTTCCTCTCGCCTTTCCTGTGGAGAGCGCCTCATCTTGAGATGTGATGGAACGCCGGAATTCATTACCAACCACACAGGGAAAGGATCCCTCCTCTCGAGCTACGAGGCGGACACGGGGGCTCCTCTGGATGTGAGCGAGCTCTTGTGCTTCCTCTCGAGTGGAGACGGGTATGTCATGGAAATTCTTGAGTTGCAGCAAGGGTGTGAAGGACCCTTTGGAAGTTCCAGAGATTAGGTGTGATTAGCCTCGAGACGCCTCAGCGAAATGGGCCTCATCTCGCCTGGAGGGCAGAACCTCCTGGATTTTCTCGAGTTGCGGCAGGTGCTCTCGACTTACGACAGGGACCTCAGGGACCCGCTCTGGTGGCCTCAGGAAAGGCCAGTCCCCATGCGAGTTTGCTCGGGGCCTCTCGGGATTCCTCTCCCATCGATGCCGGGCCCTAAGACCTTGTGTGGAGTCGGTGTCGGAAACTGAGAATTCCCCTGCAGTGCTGACATCGGATCTTGGGGTACTTCTGGAAGTCTCCCCAGGGGAGTCAGTCCTCGTCTCTAGTCGGGGTATGCACGTGCGCTTTCCTCCTGAGCTGTAGCAGCAGTGTCACGCTTCCCTTCCCGTGGATCATAGGATCTGTGGCTTTCCTCGAGGCTTTCCACGAGGCTTTCCCCACAGTGACTGTCCCACGTGCCACCGCTGGTGTCAGTCGATCCTCGGCTTTGAAAGTCGAGGCAGTGCCAGGGGAAACAGGCTTCCCTGGAATGGACTGAGACATCTGGGGGACTCTGGGAATGGTGACACGACCCTGGAGTTCCTCTCGCCTTTCCTGTGGAGAGCGCCTCCTCTTGATGATGTGACGGGAACGCCGGGAATTCTTTCCCGAACACGCAGGGAAAGGATCCCTCCTGTCGAGCTAGGAGGCGGAAACAGGGCTCCTCTGGATGTGGGCGGGACTCTCGTGCTTCCTCTCGAGTGGAGACGGGTATGTCAGGGAACTTCTTGAGTTGCAGCAAGGGTGTGAAGGACCCTTTGGAAGGTTCCAGAGGTTAGGTGTGATTAGCCTCGAGTCGCCTCTGCGGAAATGGGGCTCATCTCGCTCTGGAGGGAAGAACCTCCTGGATTTTCTCGAGTTGTGGCAGGTGCTCTCGACTTATGACGGGGACCTCAGGGACCCGCTCTGGTGGCCTCAGGAAGGCCAGTCCCCATGCGAGTTGCTCGGGGCCTCTCGGGATTCCTCTCCCATCGATGCCGGGGCCTAAGACCTTGTGTGGAGTCGGTGCCAGGAACCTGAGGATTCCTCTCCATTGCTGACATGGATCTTGGGTACTTCTGGAGTCTCCCCAGGGGAGTCAGTCCTCGTCTCGAGTGGGCGCATGCACATGCGCTTACCTCCCGAGCTGTAGCTGCAGTAGTCTCGCTTCCCTTCTTGTGGAGTCAAGGGATCTGTGGCTTTCCCTCGAGTCTTTACCACGAGGCTTTCCCACGAGGCTTTCCCAAAGGGCTGTCCCACGTGCCACCGTGTTGTGTGTCGATCCTAGGCTAGAAAGTTGAGGCAGTGCAGGAGAAACAGGTTTCCCATGGAATGGACTGAGACATCTGGGGGCCTCTGGGAATGGGTGCACGAATCTGGAGTTCCTCTCGCCTTTCCTGTGGAGAGCGCCTCCTCTTGAGATGAGACGGGAACTCCGGGAATACTTGACCGACCACTCAGTGAAAGGATCCCTCCTCTCGAGCTAGGAGGCAGTAACGGGGCTCCTCTGGATGTGGGCGGGACTCTCGGGCTTCCTCTCGAGTGGAGACGGGTATGTGGGGGAGCTTCTTGAGTTGCAGCAAGGGCGTGAAGGACCCTTTGTAAGTTCCATAGGTTAGGTGTGATTAGCCTCGAGATGCCTCAGCGGTAATGGGCCTCATCTCGCCTGGAGGGTAGAACCTCCTGGATTTTCTCGAGTTGCGGCAGGTGCCCTCGACTTACGACGGGGACCTCAGGGACCCGCTCTGGTGCCCTCAGGAAAGGCCAGGCCCCATGCGAGTTGCTCGGGGGCCTCTTGGGATTCCTCTCCCGTCTATGCCGGGGCCTAAGACCTTGTGTGGAGTCGGTGCCAGAACCTGAGGATTCCTCTCCGGTGCTGACATGGATCTTTGGGTACTTCTGAGGTCTCCCCGGGGGAGTCAGTCCTCGTCTCGAGGGGAGGCATGCACGTGGGCTTTCCTCCCGAGCTGTAGCAGCAATGTCACGCTTTCCTTCACGTGGATCAAGGGATCTGTGGCTTTCCCTCGAGGCTTTCACACGAGGCTTTCCCAAGAAGCTTTCCCACAGGGCTGTCCCACGTGCCACCGTGGTGTGAGTCGATCCTCGGCTAGAAAGTCGAGGCAGTGCAGGGAAACAGGTTTCCGTGGAATGGACTGAGACATCTGGGGGACTCTGCGAATGGTGGCACGACACTGGAGTTCCTCTCGCCTTTCCTGTGGAGAGCGCCTCCTCTTGAATTGCGATGGGAACTCGGTGAATTCTTTCCAGACAACGCACGGAAAGGATCCCACCTCTGGAGCTAAGATGCAGAAATGGGGCTCCTCTGGATGTGGGTGGGACTCTCGTGCTTCCTCTCCGAGTGCAGACGGATATGTCGGAGAACTTCTTGAGTTGCAGCAAGGGTGTGAAGGACCCTTTGGAAGTTCCAGAGGTTAGGTGTGATTAGCCTCAAGACGCCTCAGCGGAAATGGGCCTCATCTTGCCTGGAGGGGAGAATCCTCCTGGATTTTCTCGAGTTGCGGCAGGTGCTCTCGACTTATGACTGGGGACCTCAGGGACCCGCTCTGGTGGACTCAGTAAAGGCCAGTCCACATGCGCGTTGCTCAGGGGCCTCTCGGGATTCCTCTCCCGTCGATGCCGGGGCCTAACGACCTTGTGTGAATTCGGTGCCGGAACTTGAGGATTCCTCTCCAGTGCTGACATGGATCTTGGGGTACTTCTGGAGTCTCCCCAGGGGAGTCAGTCGTAGTCTCGAGTGGGGGCATGCACGTGCGATTTCCTCCAGAAGCTGTAGCAGCAGTGTCACGCTTCCTTTCGCGTGGATCAAGGGATCTGTGGCTTTCCCTAGAGACTTTCCCACGAGGCTTTCCCACGGGGCTTTCCCACGAGGCTTTCCCACAGGGCTGTCCCACGTGCCACCGTGGTGTGAGTCGATCCTCGGCTAGAAAGTCAAGGCAGTGCAGGGAAAACAGGTTTCCCTGGAATGGACTGAGACATCTGGGGGACTCTGCGAATGGTGGCACGACCCTTGAGTTCCTCTCGCCTTTCCTGTGGAGAGCGCCTCATCTTGAGATGCGACGGGAACGCCGGGAATTCATTACCAACCACACAGGGAAAGGATCCCTCCTCTCGAGCTACGAGGCGGACACGGGGCTCCTCTGGATGTGAGCGGAGCTCTTGTGCTTCCTCTCGAGTGGAGACGGGTATGTCATGGAAATTCTTGAGTTGCAGCAAGGGTGTGAAGGACCCTTTGGAAGTTCCAGAGATTAGGTGTGATTAGCCTCGAGACGCCTCAGCGGAAATGGGCCTCATCTCGCCTGGAGGGCAGAACCTCCTGGATTTTCTCGAGTTGCGGCAGGTGCTCTCGACTTATCGACAGGGACCTCAGGGACCCGCTCTGGTGGCCTCAGGAAAGGCCAGTCCCCATGCGAGTTTGCTCGGGGGCCTCTCGGGATTCCTCTCCCGTCGATGCCAGGGCCTAAGACCTTGTGTGGAGTCGGTGCCGGAACCTGAGGATTCCTTTGCCAGTGCTGACAAGGATCTTGGGGTACTTCTCCAGTCTCCCCACGGGGAGTCAGTCCTCATCTCGAGTGGGGGCATGCACGTGCGCTTTCCTCCCGAGCTGTAGCAGCAGTGTCACGCTTCCCTTCGCGTGGATCAAGGTATCTGCGGCTTTCCCTCGAGGCTTTCCCACGAGTCTTTTCCACGAGGCTTTCCCACGAGACTTTCCCAAAGGGCTGTCCCACGTGCCACCGTGTTGTGTGTCGATCCTAGGCTAGAAAGTTGAGGCAGTGCAGGAGAAACAGGTTTCCATGGAATGGACTGAGACATCTGGGGGCCTCTGGGAATGGGTGCACGAATCTGGAGTTCCTCTCGCCTTTCCTGTGGAGAGCGCCTCCTCTTGAGATGAGACGGGAACTCCGGGAATACTTGACCGACCACTCAGTGAAAGGATCCCTCCTCTCGAGCTAGGAGGCAGTAACGGGGCTCCTCTGGATGTGGGCGGGACTCTCGGGCTTCCTCTCGAGTGGAGACGGGTATGTGGGGGAGCTTCTTGAGTTGCAGCAAGGGCGTGAAGGACCCTTTGTAAGTTCCATAGGTTAGGTGTGATTAGCCTCGAGATGCCTCAGCGGTAATGGGCCTCATCTCGCCTGGAGGGTAGAACCTCCTGGATTTTCTCGAGTTGCGGCAGGTGCCCTCGACTTACGACGGGGACCTCAGGGACCCGCTCTGGTGCCCTCAGGAAAGGCCAGGCCCCATGCGAGTTGCTCGGGGGCCTCTCGGGATTCCTCTCCCATCTATGCCGGGGCCTAAGACCTTGTGTGGAGTCGGTGCCAGAACCTGAGGATTCCTCTCCAGGTGCTGACATGGATCTTTGGGTACTTCTGAGGTCTCCCCGGGGGAGTCAGTCCTCGTCTCGAGGGGAGGCATGCACGTGGGCTTTCCTCCCGAGCTGTAGCAGCAATGTCACGCTTTCCTTCACGTGGATCAAGGGATCTGTGGCTTTCCCTCGAGGCTTTCACACGAGGCTTTCCCAAGAAGCTTTCCCACAGGGCTGTCCCACGTGCCACCGTGGTGTGAGTCGATCCTCGGCTAGAAAGTCGAGGCAGTGCAGGGAAACAGGTTTCCGTGGAATGGACTGAGACATCTGGGGGACTCTGCGAATGGTGGCACGACACTGGAGTTCCTCTCGCCTTTCCTGTGGAGAGCGCCTCCTCTTGAATTGCGATGGGAACTCGGTGAATTCTTTCCAGACAACGCACGGAAAGGATCCCACCTCTGGAGCTAAGAGGCAGAAATGGGGCTCCTCTGGATGTGGGTGGAACTCTCGTGCTTCCTCTCGAGTGCAGACGGATATGTCGGAGAACTTCTTGAGTTGCAGCAAGGGTGTGAAGGACCCTTTGGAAGTTCCAGTTGTTAGAATTGATTAGCCTCGAGACGCCTCAGCGGAAATGGGCCTCATCTCGCCTGGAGGGGAGAACCTCCTGTATTTTCTCGAGTTGGGGCAGGTGCTCTCGACTTACGACGGGGACATCAGGGACCCTGCTTTAGTGGCCTCAGGAAAGGCCAGTCCCTGTTGCGAGTTGCTCGGGGGCCTCTCAGGATTCCTCTCCCGTCGATGCCGGGGCCTAAGATCTTGTGTGCAGTTGGTGCCGGAACCTGAGGAATCCTCTCCAGTGCTGACATGGATCTTGGGGTACTTCTGGAGTCTCCACAGGGGAGTCAGTCCTCCTCTCGAGTGGGGGCATGCACGTGCGCTTTCCTCCCGAGCTGTAGCAGCAGTGTCACGCTTCCCTTCGCGTGGATCAAGGGATCTGTGGCTTTCCCTCGAGGCTTTCCCACGAGGCTTTCCCACGAGGCTTTCCCACAGGGCTGTCCCACGTGCCACCGTGGTGTGAGTCGATCCTCGGCTTGAAAGTCGACGCAGCGCTGGGAAAACAGGTTTCCCTGGAATGGACTGAGACATCTGGAGGACTCTGGGATTGGTGGCACGACCCTGGAGTTCCTCTCCCCTTTCCTGTGGAGAGCGCCTCCTCTTGAGATGCGACGGGAAATGCCGGGAATTCTTTCCCGACCACGCAGGGAAAGGATCCCTCCTCTCGAGCTAGGAGGCGGAAACGGGGCTCCTCTGGATGTGGGCGGGACTCTCGTGCTTCCTCTCGAGTGGAGACGGTTATGTCGGGGAACTTCTTGAGTTGCAGCAAGGGTGTGAAGGACCCTTTGTAAGTTCCAGAGGTTAGGTGTGATTAGCCTCGAGACACCTCAGCGAAAATGGGCCTCATCTCACCTGGATGGGAGAACCTCCGTGGATTTTCTCGAGTTGCGGCAGGTGCTCTCGAATTACGACGGGGACCTCAGGGACCCGCTCTGGTGGCCTCAGGAAAGGCCAGTCCCCATGCGAGATGCTCGGGGACCTCTCGGGATTCCTCTGCCGTCGATGCAGGGGCCTAAGATATTGTGTGGAGTGGGTGCCGGAACCTCAGGATTCCTCTCCAGTGCTTATGTGGATCTTGGGGTACTTCTGGTGTCTCCCCAGGGGAGTCAGTCCTCGTCTCGAGTGGGGACACGCACGTGCGCTTTCCTCCCGAGCTGTAGCAGCAGTGTCATGATTCCCTTCGCGTGGATCCAAGGATCAGGGGCTTTCCCTCGAGGCTTTCCCACGAGGCTTTCCCACGAGGCTTTCCCACAGGGCTGTCCCACGTGCCACCGTGGTGTGAGTCGATCCTCGGCTTGAAAGTCGAGGCAGTGCACGGAAAACAGGTTTCCCTGCAATTGGACTGAGACATCTGGTTGACTCTGGGAATGGTGGCACGACTCTGGAGTTCTTCTCGCCTTTCCTGTGGAGATCGCCTCCTCTTGAGATGCGTCGGGAACGCCGGGAATTCTTTCCCGACCACGCAGGGAAAGGATCCCTCCTCTCAAGCTAGGAGGCTGAAACGTGGCTCCTCTGGATGTGGCCGGGACTCTCGTGCTTCCTCTCAAGTGGAGACGGTTATGTCGGGGAACTTCTTGAGTTGCAGCAAGGGTGTGAAGGACCCTTTGGAAGTTTCGGTTGTTAGAATTGATTAGCCTCGAGACGCCTCAGCGGAAATGGGCCTCATCTCGCCTGGAGGTGAGAACCTCCTGTATTTTCTCGAGTTGCGGCAGGTTCTCTCGACTTACGACGGGGACCTCAGGGACCCGCTTTAGTGGCCTAAGGAAAGGCCAGTCGCCATGCGAGTTGCTCGGGGGCCTCTCAGGATTCCTCTCCCGTCGATGCCGGGGCCTAAGATCTTGTGTGGAGTTGGTGCCGGAACCTGAGGAATCCTCTCCGGTGCTGACATGGATCTTGGGGTACTTCTGGAGTCTCCACAGGGGAGTCAGTCCTCGTCTCGAGTTGGGGGCATACACGTGCGCTTTCCTCCCGAGCTGTAGCAGCAGTGTCACGCTTCCCTTCGCGTGGATCAAGGGATCTGTGGCTTTCCCTCGAGGCTTTCCCAAGAGGCTTTCCCACGAGGCTTTCCCACAGGGCTGTCCCACGTGCCACCGTGGTGTGAGTCGATCCTCAGCTTGAAAGTCGACGCAGCGCTGGGAAAACAGGTTTCCCTGGAATGGACTGAGACATCTGGAGGACTCTGGGATTGGTGGCACGACCCTGGAGTTCCTCTCGCCTTTCCTGTGGAGAGCGCCTCCTCTTGAGATGCGACGGAAATGCCGGGAATTCTTTCCCGACCACGCAGGGAAAGGATCCCTCCTCTCGAGCTAGGAGGCGGAAACGGGGCTCCTCTGGATGTGGGCGGGACTCTCGTGCTTCCTCTCGAGTGGAGACGGTAATGTCGGGGAACTTCTTGAGTTGCAGCATTGGTGTGAAGGACCCTTTGTAAGTTCCAGAGGTTAGGTGTGATTAGCCTCGAGACGCCTCAGCGAAAATGGGCCTCATCTCGCCTGGATGGGAGAATCTCCTGGATTTTCTCGAGTTGCGGCAGGTGCTCTCGACTTACGACGGGGACCTCAGGGACCCGCTCTGGTGGCCTCAGGTAAGGCCAGTCCCCATGCGAGATGCTCGGGGGCCTCTCGGGATTCTTCTCCCGTCGATGCAGGGGCCTAAGATATTGTGTGGAGTCGGTGCCGGAACCTGAGGATTCCTCTCCAGTGCTTACGTGGATCGTGGGGTACTTCTGGTGTCTCCCCAGGGGAGTCAGTCCTCGTCTCGAGTGGGGGCATGCACGTGCGCTTTCCTCCCGAGCTGTAGGAGCAGTGTCACGCTTCCCTTCGGGTGTATGAAGGGATCTGTGGCTTTCCCTCGAGGCTTTCCCACGAGGCTTTCCCACGAGGCTTTCCCACAGGGCTGTTCCACGTGCCACCGTGGTGTGAGTCGATCCTCGTCTTGAAAGTCGACGCAGTGCACGGAAAACAGGTTTCCCTGTAATGGACTGAGACATCTGGGGGACTCTGGGAATGATGGCACGAACCTAGAGTTCCTCTCTCCTTTCCTGTGGAGAGCGCCTGCTCTTGAGATGCGACGGGAATGCCGGGAATTCTTTCCCGAGCACGCAGGGAAAGGATCGCCCCTCTCGAGCTAGGAGGCGGAAACGGGGCTCCTCTGGATGTAGGCGGGACTCACGTGCTTCGTCTCGAGTGGAGACGGGTATGTCGTAGAACTTCTTGAGTTGCAGCAAGGGTGTGAAGGACCCGTTGGAAGTTCCAGAGGTTAGGTGTGATTAGCCTCGAGACGCCTCCGTGTAAATGGGCCTCATCTCGCTTGGAGGGGAGAACCTCTTGGATTTTCTCGAGTTGCGGCAGGTGCTCTCGACTTACGACAGGGACCTCAGAGACCCGCTCTGGTGGCCTCAGGAAACACCAGTCCCCATGCGAGTTACTCAGGGCCCTCTCGGGGTTCCTCTCCCGTCGATGCCAGGGCCTAAGACCTTGTGTGGAGTCGGTGCCGGAACCTGAGGATTCCTTTGCAGTGCTGACAAGGATCTTGGGGTACTTCTCCAGTCTCCCCACGGGAGTCAGTCCTCATCTCGAGTGGGGGCATGCACGTGCGCTTTCCTCCCGAGCTGTAGCAGCAGTGTCACGCTTCCCTTCGCGTGGATCAAGGTATCTGCGGCTTTCCCTCGAGGCTTTCCCACGAGTCTTTTCCACGAGGCTTTCCCACGAGACTTTCCCAAAGGGCTGTCCCACGTGCCACCGTGTTGTGTGTCGATCCTAGGCTAGAAAGTTGAGGCAGTGCAGGAGAAACAGGTTTCCATGGAATGGACTGAGACATCTGGGGGCCTCTGGGAATGGGTGCACGAATCTGGAGTTCCTCTCGCCTTTCCTGTGGAGAGCGCCTCCTCTTGAGATGAGACGGGAACTCCGGGAATACTTGACCGACCACTCAGTGAAAGGATCCCTCCTCTCGAGCTAGGAGGCAGTAACGGGGCTCCTCTGGATGTGGGCGGGACTCTCGGGCTTCCTCTCGAGTGGAGACGGGTATGTGGGGGAGCTTCTTGAGTTGCAGCAAGGGCGTGAAGGACCCTTTGTAAGTTCCATAGGTTAGGTGTGATTAGCCTCGAGATGCCTCAGCGGTAATGGGCCTCATCTCGCCTGGAGGGTAGAACCTCCTGGATTTTCTCGAGTTGCGGCAGGTGCCCTCGACTTACGACGGGGACCTCAGGGACCCGCTCTGGTGCCCTCAGGAAAGGCCAGGCCCCATGCGAGTTGCTCGGGGGCCTCTTGGGATTCCTCTCCCGTCTATGCCGGGGCCTAAGACCTTGTGTGGAGTCGGTGCCAGAACCTGAGGATTCCTCTCCGGTGCTGACATGGATCTTTGGGTACTTCTGAGGTCTCCCCGGGGGAGTCAGTCCTCGTCTCGAGGGGAGGCATGCACGTGGGCTTTCCTCCCGAGCTGTAGCAGCAATGTCACGCTTTCCTTCACGTGGATCAAGGGATCTGTGGCTTTCCCTCGAGGCTTTCACACGAGGCTTTCCCAAGAAGCTTTCCCACAGGGCTGTCCCACGTGCCACCGTGGTGTGAGTCGATCCTCGGCTAGAAAGTCGAGGCAGTGCAGGGAAACAGGTTTCCGTGGAATGGACTGAGACATCTGGGGGACTCTGCGAATGGTGGCACGACACTGGAGTTCCTCTCGCCTTTCCTGTGGAGAGCGCCTCCTCTTGAATTGCGATGGGAACTCGGTGAATTCTTTCCAGACAACGCACGGAAAGGATCCCACCTCTGGAGCTAAGATGCAGAAATGGGGCTCCTCTGGATGTGGGTGGGACTCTCGTGCTTCCTCTCCGAGTGCAGACGGATATGTCGGAGAACTTCTTGAGTTGCAGCAAGGGTGTGAAGGACCCTTTGGAAGTTCCAGAGGTTAGGTGTGATTAGCCTCAAGACGCCTCAGCGGAAATGGGCCTCATCTTGCCTGGAGGGGAGATCCTCCTGGATTTTCTCGAGTTGCGGCAGGTGCTCTCGACTTATGATGGGGACCTCAGGGACCCGCTCTGGTGGACTCAGTAAAGGCCAGTCCACATGCGCGTTGCTCAGGGGCCTCTCGGGATTCCTCTCCCGTCGATGCCGGGGCCTACGACCTTGTGTGAATTCGGTGCCGGAACTTGAGGATTCCTCTCCAGTGCTGACATGGATCTTGGGGTACTTCTGGAGTCTCCACAGGGGAGTCAGTCGTAGTCTCGAGTGGGGGCATGCACGTGCGATTTCCTCCAGAATTGTAGCAGCAGTGTCACGCTTCCTTTCGCGTGGATCAAGGGATCTATGGCTTTCCCTAGAGACTTTCCCACGAGGCTTTCCCACGGGGCTTTCCCACGAGGCTTTCCCACAGGGCTGTCCCACGTGCCACCGTGGTGTGAGTCGATCCTCGGCTAGAAAGTCAAGGCAGTGCAGGGAAAACAGGTTTCCCTGGAATGGACTGAGACATCTGGGGGACTCTGCGAATGGTGGCACGACCCTTGAGTTCCTCTCGCCTTTCCTGTGGAGAGCGCCTCATCTTGAGATGCGACGGGAACGCCGGGAATTCATTACCAACCACACAGGGAAAGGATCCCTCCTCTCGAGCTACGAGGCGGACACGGGGCTCCTCTGGATGTGAGCGGAGCTCTTGTGCTTCCTCTCGAGTGGAGACGGGTATGTCATGGAAATTCTTGAGTTGCAGCAAGGGTGTGAAGGACCCTTTGGAAGTTCCAGAGATTAGGTGTGATTAGCCTCGAGACGCCTCAGCGAAATGGGCCTCATCTCGCCTGGAGGGCAGAACCTCCTGGATTTTCTCGAGTTGCGGCAGGTGCTCTCGACTTATGACAGGGACCTCAGGGACCCGCTCTGGTGGCCTCAGGAAAGGCCAGTCCCCATGCGATTTGCTCGGGGGCCGCTCGGGATTCCTCTCCCATCGATGCCGGGCCCTAAGACCTTGTGTGGAGTCGGTGTCGGAAACTGAGAATTCCCCTGCAGTGCTGACATCGCTCTTGGGGTACTTCTGAAGTCTCCCCAGGGGAGTGAGTCCTCGTCTCTAGTCGGGGTATGCACGTGCGCTTTCCTCCTGAGCTGTAGCAGCAGTGTCACGCTTCCCTTCCCGTGGATCATAGGATCTGTGGCTTTCCCTCGAGGCTTTCCCACCAGGCTTTCCAACGAGGCTTTCCCCCAGTGATGTCCCACGTGCCACCGCGGTGTCAGTCGATCCTCGGTTTGAAAGTCGAGGCAGTGCCGGGGAAACAGGCTTCCCTGGAATGGACTGAAACATCTGGGGGACTCTGGGAATGGAGACACGACCCTGGAGTTCCTCTCGCCTTTCCTGTGGAGAGCGCCCCCTCTTGATATGTGACGGGAACGCCGGGAATTCTTTTCCGAACACGCAGGGAAAGGATCCCTCCTGTCGAGCTAGGAGGCGGAAACAGGGCTCCTCTGGATGTGGGCGGGACTCTCGTGCTTCCTCTCGAGTGGAGACGGGTATGTCAGGGAACTTCTTGAGTTGCAGCAAGGGTGTGAAGGGCCCTTTGGAAGGTCCAGAGGTTAGGTGTGATTAGCCTCGAGTCGCCTCTGCGGAAATGGGGCCTCATCTCGTCTGGAGGGAAGAACCTCCTGGATTTTCTCGAGTTGTGGCAGGTTCTCTCGACTTATGACGGGGACCTCAGGGACTCGCTCTGGTGGCCTCAGGAAGGCCAGTCCCCATGCGAGTGGCTCGGGGGCCTCTCGGGATTTCACTCCCATCGATGCCGGGGCCTAAGGCCTTGTGTGGAGTCGGTGCAGGAACCTGAGGATTCCTCTCCTTGCTGACATGGATCTTGGGTACTTCTGGAGTCTCCCCAGGGGAGTCAGTCCTCGTCTCGAGTGGGCGCATGCACATGCGCTTACCTCCCGAGCTGTAGCTGCAGTATCTCGCTTCCCTTCTTGTGGAGTAAGGGATCTGTGGCTTTCCCTCGAGTCTTTACCACGAGGCTTTCCCACGAGGCTTTCCCAAAGGGCTGTCCCACATGCCACCATTGTGTGAGTCGATCCTCGGCTTGAGAGCCAAGGCAATGCAGGGAAAACAGGTTTCCGTGAAATGGACTGAGACATGTGGGGGACTCTGGGAATGGTGGCACCACCCTGGAGTTCCTCTCGCCTTTCCTGTGGAGAGCGACTCCTCTTGAGACGCTATGGGAACGCCGGGAATTCTTTCCCGACAACGCAGGGAAAGGATCCCTCCTCTCGAGCTAGGAGACGGAAACGGGGCTCCTCTGGATGTGGGCAGGCCTCTCGTGCTTCCTCTCGAGTGGAGACAGGTATGTCAGGGAACTTCTTGAGTTGCAGCAAGGACGTGAAGGACCCTTTGGAAGTTCCAGAGGTCAGGTGTGATAAGCCTTGAGTCGCCTCTGCGGAAATGGGCCTCATCTCGCCTGGAGGGGAGAACCTCCTGGATTTTCTCGAGTTGCGGCAGGTGCTCTCGACTTACGACAGGGACCTCAGAGACCCGCTCTGGTGGCCTCAGGAAACACCAGTCCCCATGCGAGTTACTCAGGGCCCTCTCGGGGTTCCTCTCCCGTCGATGCCAGGGCCTAAGACCTTGTGTGGAGTCGGTGCCGGAACCTGAGGATTCCTTTGCAGTGCTGACAAGGATCTTGGGGTACTTCTCCAGTCTCCCCACGGGAGTCAGTCCTCATCTCGAGTGGGGGCATGCACGTGCGCTTTCCTCCCGAGCTGTAGCAGCAGTGTCACGCTTCCCTTCGCGTGGATCAAGGTATCTGCGGCTTTCCCTCGAGGCTTTCCCACGAGTCTTTTCCACGAGGCTTTCCCACGAGACTTTCCCAAAGGGCTGTCCCACGTGCCACCGTGTTGTGTGTCGATCCTAGGCTAGAAAGTTGAGGCAGTGCAGGAGAAACAGGTTTCCATGGAATGGACTGAGACATCTGGGGGCCTCTGGGAATGGGTGCACGAATCTGGAGTTCCTCTCGCCTTTCCTGTGGAGAGCGCCTCCTCTTGAGATGAGACGGGAACTCCGGGAATACTTGACCGACCACTCAGTGAAAGGATCCCTCCTCTCGAGCTAGGAGGCAGTAACGGGGCTCCTCTGGATGTGGGCGGGACTCTCGGGCTTCCTCTCGAGTGGAGACGGGTATGTGGGGGAGCTTCTTGAGTTGCAGCAAGGGCGTGAAGGACCCTTTGTAAGTTCCATAGGTTAGGTGTGATTAGCCTCGAGACGCCTCAGCGGTAATGGACCTCATCTCGCCTGGAGGGTAGAACCTCCTGGATTTTCTCGAGTTGCGGCAGGTGCCCTCGACTTACGACGGGGACCTCAGGGACCCGCTCTGGTGCCCTCAGGAAAGGCCAGGCCCCATGCGAGTTGCTCGAGGGCCTCTCGGGATTCCTCTCCCGTCTATGCCGGGGCCTAAGACCTTGTGTGGAGTCGGTGCCAGAACCTGAGGATTCCTCTCCGGTGCTGACATGGATCTTTGGGTACTTCTGAGGTCTCCCCGGGGGAGTCAGTCCTCGTCTCGAGGGGAGGCATGCACGTGGGCTTTCCTCCCGAGCTGTAGCAGCAATGTCACGCTTTCCTTCACGTGGATCAAGGGATCTGTGGCTTTCCCTCGAGGCTTTCACACGAGGCTTTCCCAAGAAGCTTTCCCACAGGGCTGTCCCACGTGCCACCGTGGTGTGAGTCGATCCTCGGCTAGAAAGTCGAGGCAGTGCAGGGAAACAGGTTTCCGTGGAATGGACTGAGACATCTGGGGGACTCTGCGAATGGTGGCACGACACTGGAGTTCCTCTCGCCTTTCCTGTGGAGAGCGCCTCCTCTTGAATTGCGATGGGAACTCGGTGAATTCTTTCCAGACAACGCACGGAAAGGATCCCACCTCTGGAGCTAAGAGGCAGAAATGGGGCTCCTCTGGATGTGGGTGGAACTCTCGTGCTTCCTCTCGAGTGCAGACGGATATGTCGGAGAACTTCTTGAGTTGCAGCAAGGGTGTGAAGGACCCTTTGGAAGTTCCAGTTGTTAGAATTGATTAGCCTCGAGACGCCTCAGCGGAAATGGGCCTCATCTCGCCTGGAGGGGAGAACCTCCTGTATTTTCTCGAGTTGGGGCAGGTGCTCTCGACTTACGACGGGGACATCAGGGACCTGCTTTAGTGGCCTCAGGAAAGGCCAGTCCTGTTGCGAGTTGCTCGGGGGCCTCTCAGGATTCCTCTCCCGTCGATGCCGGGGCCTAAGATCTTGTGTGCAGTTGGTGCCGGAACCTGAGGAATCCTCTCCAGTGCTGACATGGATCTTGGGGTACTTCTGGAGTCTCCACAGGGGAGTCAGTCCTCCTCTCGAGTGGGGGCATGCACGTGCGCTTTCCTCCCGAGCTGTAGCAGCAGTGTCACGCTTCCCTTCGCGTGGATCAAGGGATCTGTGGCTTTCCCTCGAGGCTTTCCCACGAGGCTTTCCCACGAGGCTTTCCCACAGGGCTGTCCCACGTGCCACCGTGGTGTGAGTCGATCCTCGGCTTGAAAGTCGACGCAGCGCTGGGAAAACAGGTTTCCCTGGAATGGACTGAGACATCTGGAGGACTCTGGGATTGGTGGCACGACCCTGGAGTTCCTCTCGCCCTTTCCTGTGGAGAGCGCCTCCTCTTGAGATGCGACGGAAATGCCGGGAATTCTTTCCCGACCACGCAGGGAAAGGATCCCTCCTCTCGAGCTAGGAGGCGGAAACGGGGCTCCTCTGGATGTGGGCGGGACTCTCGTGCTTCCTCTCGAGTGGAGACGGTTATGTCGGGGAACTTCTTGAGTTGCAGCAAGGGTGTGAAGGACCCTTTGTAAGTTCCAGAGGTTAGGTGTGATTAGCCTCGAGACACCTCAGCGAAAATGGGCCTCATCTCACCTGGATGGGAGAACCTCGTGGATTTTCTCGAGTTGCGGCAGGTGCTCTCGAATTACGACGGGGACCTCAGGGACCCGCTCTGGTGGCCTCAGGAAAGGCCAGTCCCCATGCGAGATGCTCGGGGACCTCTCGGGATTCCTCTCCCGTCGATGCAGGGGCCTAAGATATTGTGTGGAGTGGGTGCCGGAACCTCAGGATTCCTCTCCAGTGCTTATGTGGATCTTGGGGTACTTCTGGTGTCTCCCCAGGGGAGTCAGTCCTCGTCTCGAGTGGGGTACACGCACGTGCGCTTTCCTCCCGAGCTGTAGCAGCAGTGTCATGATTCCCTTCGCGTGGATCCAAGGATCAGGGGCTTTCCCTCGAGGCTTTCCCACGAGGCTTTCCCACGAGGCTTTCCCACAGGGCTGTCCCACGTGCCACCGTGGTGTGAGTCGATCCTCGGCTTGAAAGTCGAGGCAGTGCACGGAAAACAGGTTTCCCTGCAATGACTGAGACATCTGGTTGACTCTGGGAATGGTGGCACGACTCTGGAGTTCTTCTCGCCTTTCCTGTGGAGATCGCCTCCTCTTGAGATGCGTCGGGAACGCCGGGAATTCTTTCCCGACCACGCAGGGAAAGGATCCCTCCTCTCAAGCTAGGAGGCTGAAACGTGGCTCCTCTGGATGTGGCCGGGACTCTCGTGCTTCCTCTCAAGTGGAGACGGTTATGTCGGGGAACTTCTTGAGTTGCAGCAAGGGTGTGAAGGACCCTTTGGAAGTTTCGGTTGTTAGAATTGATTAGCCTCGAGACGCCTCAGCGGAAATGGGCCTCATCTCGCCTGGAGGTGAGAACCTCCTGTATTTTCTCGAGTTGCGGCAGGTTCTCTCGACTTACGACGGGGACCTCAGGGACCCGCTTTAGTGGCCTAAGGAAAGGCCAGTCGCCATGCGAGTTGCTCGGGGGCCTCTCAGGATTCCTCTCCCGTCGATGCCGGGGCCTAAGATCTTGTGTGGAGTTGGTGCCGGAACCTGAGGAATCCTCTCCGGTGCTGACATGGATCTTGGGGTACTTCTGGAGTCTCCCCAGGGGAGTCAGTCCTCGTCTCGAGATGGGGCATAGCACGTGCGCTTTCCTCCCGAGCTGTAGCAGCAGTGTCACGCTTCCCTTCGCGTGGATCAAGGGATCTGTGCTTTCCCTCGAGGCTTTCCACCACGAGGCTTTCCCACAGGCTTTCCACACGTGCCACCAGTGTGTGAGTCGATCCTCAGCTTGAAAGTCGAAGCAGTGCAGGGAAAACAGGATCCTCTGGAATGGACTGAGACATCTGGGGACTCTTGGAATCGGTGCACGACCATGGAGTTCTCTCGCCTTTCCGGAGGCGCCTCCTCTTTGAGATGCGCGAACGTCGGGAATCTTTCCCAGAACAGGGAAAGGATCCCTCTCTCGAGCTTGGCGAGGATGGAGAACTGGGCTCCTCTAGGGTGTGCCGACACTCTGTGCTTCCTCTGAAGTGGAGACGGGATTGTCGGGACATCTGAGTTTAGCAAGGGATGTAGACCTTTGGAAGTTCCAGAGTTAGTCGTGATACCTCGAGACGCCTCTGACGGAAAAATGGAGGGCCTCATCTCGACCGGAGCAAGAGACTGAACCTCCTGATCGATTTTTCTCGAGTTGGGCAGAGTATCCCTGACTACACGGTACGATACGGACCGTGACCTCAGGCAGCTGTAGCAGATGTTCACGCTTCCCGTCGCGGGGAGCTAAGATCTGTGGCTCTCTTCCATCGAGGCTTTAGAGCTTCCACAGGGCTGTCCCACGTGCCACCGTGGCTGGAGTGATCCACGGCCTGAAAGTCGAGCAGTGCCTGGGAAAACGGGCTTCCCTGAAATGGACTGAGACATCTGGGGACTCTGTGAATGTGCACGACCCTGGAGTTCCTCTTGCCTTTCCTTGAGACCCCTCTCTTGAGATGCGAACGCGGATATCTTTCCGACAGCAGGAAAGGATCCCTCTCAATGCTGGGCGAAAGCGGGGCTCCTCTGAATGTGGGCGGACCTCGTGCTTCCTCTCTGTGGAGACGGTAGTCCGGGAACTTCTTGAGTTCAGGCAATGACCCTTTAATTTCCAGAGTTAGGTGTGATAGCCTCCAGACACCTCGAGGAAAATGGGCCTCATTTCCGACCTAGGGAAGAACCTCCTGGATTTCCGAGTTGCGGCAGCGTGCTCTCGATTATGACGGACGAGCCTCAGGGACCCGCTCTGGAGGCTCAGGAAGGCCAGTCCCATGCCGAGTCCAGGGCCTCTCTGGATTCCTTCCCTCGATGGCGCGGCCTAAGACTTGTGTGGAGTGGCGGCCAGAACCCTGAGGATTCCTCCCTGCTGACATGGATCTTTGTACTTCTGGAGTTTCCCCAGGGGGTCAGTCCTCAGTCGTCGGGGGGCATGCACTGCGCTTCCTCCGACTGCAGCGCAGTTCCGGCTTGCCGCTGTGGATCAGGGATCTGGTCGAGCTTTCCATGAGGCTTTCCCACGAGGCCTTTCCACAGCGGCTGTCCCACGTGCCACCGTGGGTGTGAGTCGATCCTCGGCGTGAACGTCGAACATGCAGGAAAACAGGTTCTTCTGGAATGCGACAGACATACTGGGGACTCTGGAAATGTGGCAACCCTGGAGTTTTTCCCGCTTTCCTGTGGAGAGCGGCCTCCTCTTGAGATCGCAGGGAGGCCGGAATTCTTTCCCGACACGAGGGAAAGGATCCCTCTCTCAGAAGCTACGAGCGGAAACGTGGCTCCTCTGGATGTTGGCGGGACTCTCGTGTTCCTCTCGACTGAGACGGTATGTCGGGAATTTCTTGAGTCAGCAAGGGTGTGAAGGACCCTTTGGAAGTTTCAGAGGTCAGGGTGATTAGCCCTCGAGCGCCTCTGCGAAATGGCCTCATCTCGCCGAGGGGAGAACCTCCTGCCTGATTTCTTCGAGTTGCGGCGGTGCTCTCGACTTACGACAGGGACCTCAGCAGACCCGCTCTGCGTGGCCTAGAGAAAACCAGTCCCCATGCGAGTTACTCGGGCCTCTCGGGTTCCTCTCCCGTCGATGCCAGGGCCTAAGACCTTGTTTAGGGCGCTGCCGAACCTGAGGATCCTTCGCAGTGCTGACAAGGATCTTGGGGTACTTCTCAGCTCCCCACGGGAGTCAGTCCTCCTCGATGGGGCATGCACTGCGCTTTCCTCCCGAGCTGTAGCCAGCATGTCACGCTTCCCTTCGCGTGGCATCAAGTATCTGCGGCTTTCCCTCGAGGCTTTCCCAGAGTCTTTTCCACGAGCGCTTTCCCACGAGACTTTCCAAAAGGGCTGTCCCACGTGCCACCGTTTGTGTGTCGATCCTAGGCTAGAAAGTTGAGGCAGGCAGGAGGAAACAGGTTTCCATGAATGGACTGAGACATCTGGGGCCTGCTGGGAATGTGGTGCACGAATCCTGGAGTTCCTCTCCCTTCCTGTGGAGAGCGCCTTCCTCTTGAGATGAGACGGAACTCCGGAATACTTGACCGACACTTCAGTGGAAAGGATCCCTCTCTCGAGTAGGAGGCAGAACGGCGGCTCCTCTGGATGTGGGCGGGACTCTCGGGCTTCCTCTCGAGTGGAGACGGGTATGTGGGGGAGCTTCTGAGTTGCAAGCAAGGCTGAGTCCATAGGTTAGGTGTGATTAGCCTCGAGACGCCTCAGCGAATGGGCCTCATCTCGCCTGGAGGGTAGAACCTCCTGGATTTTCTCGAGTTGCCGGCAGTGCCTCGACTTACGACGGGGACCTCAGGCGGACCCGCCTCGTGGTGCCTGCGGAAGGCCAGGTG
>NW_017200990.1:0-6831 GCF_001704415.2 Capra hircus | reverse complement strand
CTCCTCTGGATGTGGCGGACTCTCGTGCTTCCTCTCGAGTGGAGACGGTATGTCGGGGAACTTCTTGAGTTGCAGCAAGGGTGAAGACCCCTCTGGAAGTTCCAGAGGTTAGGTGTGATTAGCATCGAGAGCCCTCAGCGGTAATGGGCCTCACTCGCCTGGAGGGGAGAACCTCCTGGATTTTCTCGAGTGGCGGCAGGTGCTCTCGACTTAAGACGGGGATGTCAGGAGCCGCTCTGGTGGCCCATGGAAAGGCCAGTCCCCATGCGAGTAGCTCTGGGGCTCTCGGATTCCTCTCCCGTCGATGCGGGCCTAAGACCTTGTGTGGAGTCGGTGCCGGAAACTGAGTATTCCTCTCCAGTGCTGACATGGACTTGGGGGACTTCTGGAGTCTCCCCAGGGGAGTCAGTCCTCGTCTCGAGTGGGGGCATGCACGTGCGCTTTCCTCCCGAGCTGTAGCAGCACTGTCACGCTTCCCTTAGCGTGGATCAAGGGATCTATGGCTTTCCCTCGAGGCTTTCCCACGAGGCTTTCCCACGAGGCTTTCCACAGGCTGTCCCATGTGCCACCGTGGTGTGAGTCGATCTTTCGGCTTGAAAGTCGAGGCAGTGCAGGGAAAACAGGTTTCCCTGAAATGGAGTGAGACATCTGGGGAACTCTGTGAAATGTGGCACGACCCTGGAGTTCCTCTCGCCTTTCCTGTGGAGAGCGCCTCCTCTTGAGATGCGACGGGAATGCCGGGAATTCTTTCCCCGACCACGCAGGGGAAAAGATCACTTCTTTCGAGCTAGCAGGGGAAACGGGGCTCCTCTGGATGTGGGCGGGACTCTCGTGCTTCCTCTCGAGTGGAGACGGGTATGTCGGGGAACTTCTTGAGTTGCAGCAAGGGTGTGAAGGACCCTTTGGAGCTTCCAGAGGTTAAGTGTGAATAGCCTCGACGCCTCAGCGGAAATGGGCCTCATCTCGCCTGGAGGGGAGAACCTCCTGGATTTTCTAGAGTTGCTGCAGGTGCTCTCGACTTACGACGGGACCTCAGGGACCCGCTCTGCTCGCCTCAGGAAAGGCCTGTCCCCATGCGAGTTGCTCGGGGCCTCTATTGATTCCTCTCCCGTCTATGCCGGGGCCTGAGACCTTGTGTGGAGTCGGTGCCGGAACCTGAGGATTCCTCTCCAGTTCTGACATGGATCTTGGGGTACTTCTGGAGTCTCCCAGGGGAGTCAGTCCTCGTCGCGAGTGTGGCGTGCACGTGCGCTTTCCTCCCGAGCTTTAGCAGCAGTGTCACGCTTCCCTTTGCGTGGATCCAGGGATCTGTGGCTTTCTCTGTAGGCTTTCCCACGAGGCTTTCCCACTAGGCTTTTCACAGGGCTGTCCACGTGCCACCGAGGTCTGAGTCGATCCTCGGCTTGAAAGTCGAGGCATTGGGGGGAAAACAGGTTTCCCTGGAATCGACTGACACATCTGGGGGTCTGGGAATGGTGGCACGACCCTGAGTTCCTCTCGCCTTTCCTGTGGAGAGCGCCTCTTCTTGAGATGCGACGGGATCGCCGGAAATTCTTTCCCGACCACGCAGGGAAAGGATCCCTCCTCTCGAGCTATGAGACTGAAACGGGGCTCTTCTGGTTGTGGGCGGGACTCTTGTGCTTCCATTCGAGTGGAAACGGGTATGTCGGGGAACTTATTGAGTTGCAGCAAGGGTGTGAAGGGCCCTTTGGAAGTTCCAGAGGTTAGGTGTGATTAGCCTCGAGATGCCTCAGCGGCAAATGGGTCTCATCTCGCCTGGAGGGAGAACCTCCTGGATTTTCTCGAGTTGCGCCAGGTGCTCTCGACTTACTACGGGACCTCAGGGACCCGCTTTGGTGGCCTCAGGAAAGGCCAGTCCCCATGCGAGTTGCTCGGGAGCCTCTCGTGATGTCTCTCCCTCTCCAGTGTGTCTTGAATCTTGACTGGCCTTTCCTGAGGCCACCAGAGCGGGTCCCTGCGGTCCCCGTCGTAAGTCGAGAGCACCTGCCGCAACTGGAGAAAATCAAGGATGTTCTCCCCTCCAGGCAAAATGAAGCCTATTTCCGCTGACACATCTCAAGGCTAAGCACACTTAAACTCTGGAACTTCCAAAGGGTCCTTCACACCCTTGCAGCAAATCAAGAAGTTCCCCGACATACCCGTCTCCCACTCAAGAGGAAGCACGATAGTTCCGCCGCATCCAGAGGAGCCCCGTTTCCCCCTCATAGCTCGAGAGGAGGATCCTTTCCCTGTGCGGTCGGGAAAGAATTCCCGGCGTTCCGGTCGCATCTCAAGAGGAGGCGTTCTCCACAGGAAAGGTGAGAGGAACTCCAGGGACATGCCACCATTCTCCGAGTCCCCCAGATGTTTCAGTCTATTCCAGGGAAACCTGTTTCCCCCCGCACTGACTCGACTTTCAAGCCAAGGATCGACTCACACCACTGTGGCACGTGGGACAGCCCTGTGGCAAAGCCTCGTGGAAAGCCTCGTGGAAAGCCTTGAGGGAAAGCCACAGATCCCTTGATCCACGCGAAGGTAAGAGCGACACTGCTGCTACAGCACGGGAGGAAAGCGCACGTGCATGCCCCCACTCGAGACGAGGACTGACTCCCCTGGGGAGACTCCAGAAGTACACAAGATCCATGTCAGCACTGGAGAGGAATCCTCAGGTTACTGCACCGACTCTATGTAAGGTCTGAGGCCCCGGCATCGACGGGAGAGGAATCACGAGAGGCCCCTAGCAACACGCATGATGACTGCGTTTCCTGCGGCGCCAGAGCGGGTCCCCTGAGTCCCTGTCGTAACTCGAGAGCACCTGCTGAAACTCGGAATATCCAGGAGCCTCTCCATTCCAGGCACATGAGGCCCATTTCTGCTGAGGCATCTCGAGACTAACCACACCTAACCTCTGGAACTTCCAAAGGGTCCTTCACACCCTTGCTGCAACTCAAGAAGTTCCCCGACATACCCGTTCCTCTTCACATTTATCCATAATGGTGGTGTCCATCTGCATATCTAAGTTTATTGATATTCTACAGCAATCTTGATTCCAGCTCATGTATCTTCCATCCCAGCATTTTTCATGATGTACTCTGCATATAAGTTAAATAAACAGGGTGACAATATACAGCCTTTGCATACTCTTTTTCCTTTTTGGAACCAGTCTGTTGTTCCATGTCCTGCTCTAACTGTTGCTTCCTGACCTTCATCCAGATTTCTCAAGAGCAGGTTAGGTGGTCTGGTATTCCCATCTCTTTCAGAATTGTGGCTAAAACAACAGTATAAGGACCTTTCCGATGTCAGGCCAAGGAATTGTGTTTCCAGTCATTGAGCCACACCTGATCACTGAGCACAAATTCATGAATCTGTTCCTCAAGGGGGAATGATATTCTTTTTTATACAAACTTAGTTACCTGATTTATTACCTTACCTAATTGTCCATCTGCTGTGAAATCCCACCCCCTTACTTGTGGCAAATCTGCTAACACCTGCCTCACTGTGGGAGGGGGTCTCCCATAGAAAATTTCATAAGGACAACAACTATCGGAACGTGCGGTTACCCATAATATGAGTAAGTCTGCCGGAAGCAAGCCCATCCATGTACAGTCAGTCTCTATGATCCATTTTGAAAGTGTCTCTTCAAGAGTTTGGTTGTTTCTTTCCACCATTCCAGAACACTGGGCCCTATATGCTGTATGTAATTTCCACTGATATTTAGAGCTTCACATACCTGTTAATTAACGGGCTACAAAGACAGGGCCATTGTCGGATTCTATACTGGTTGGAAAACCCAAGTCTGGGAATTATTTCTCAAATCAGCGAGCTACTTCGTTTTTCTTTTTCAGATCAGGTAGGGAAGGCCTCTGCCCAACCGGAGAAGGTACCTACTATTCTAGTAAGTCATGATAACAGGTGACTGCCTTTGCTTCCCGAAGGACACTCGCTTTCCCTGCATCCTGAGAACTCCACGTCTCAGCCAGTTGGAAAAGCGCTTCTTGGAGGTCATTATTCAGGGGCAATTCCCCTGGAGCCCGGGGCCATAGGGAGCGGCTCCACACTCCCAGGGAAAGGCAGAGCCACAGCCACACATCTGTCCCATCCCCTTTGCTCTGTAGGAGAGCTCTAGTGAGCCTAGGTCTGTCAGGAAAATTCTTGGCTCCTATGGGGACACATTCTATGTGTGAAACTGCATCCAGGACCTAGGGGCCACAGGGCGCCTGTTTCTCTCGGGGGCAGAGGGTGGGGGGCCTGAAGCAGTGCGGCCAGCAACAGCTTCCACATCCATCCAATTGCTCTTTTCTTACCTCTGATAGAACTAGCTTTGTTCCAGCCTTTGGCAATTTGGAGGCAAGCGGCCCCCTTCCTCCCCAAGGAGGCATGGGACCTACTTTGAGTGGAAAGGCCCCTCACGGAGCTGAACCCAGGAAGGCACCCAGTCATGTCTGACACATTCCTGCATCCTGCTTCTTCATGAGCAATACCGCTATAAGCTAGGAATGTCTTTCCAAGGCTCAGAAAGGACAGGGGAGATGCATGGTGCTGCCTCTGGAATTTCGGTCCTCTGAGCAGACCTGGAGGTCTCCCCTTGAAGAAGCTAACCAGTTTCTTCCAAATACAGGCTTGCAAACACACACTGGGTGCTGCCTCTTCTTCCCTGAAGGACGATCACTTTCCCCGCATCCTGTGAACTCTGCATCCCAGCCTGCTGGAAAAGCGCTTCTTGGAGGTCATTTTTCAGGGACAATTTTCCCTGGAGCCCGGGGCTGTAGGGAGGGCCCCATGCTCGCTGGAAAAGGCAGAGTCACATCCACAGTCTGTTCTACCCCTTTTGCCCTGTGGGAGAGCTCTAGTGAGCCTAGGTCTGTCAGGAAAATTCTTGGCTCCTATGGGGACACACCCTGTGTGTTAACCTGCATATCGGACCTAGGGGCCACAGGGCGCCTGTTCCTCTCGGGGGACCCTGAAGTGGTGGCCCAGCAACAGCCTGAACATCCATCCGATTGCTCTTTTCTTCCTTCTGATAGAGCTAGCTTTGCTTCTCGCTTTGGCATTTCGGAAGCCAGGGGAGCCCACCGCTGTTGTCCTGGGGTCTATTGGAGGTACCGGGTCTATTGGACCCCAGCATGGCACCCGACCCCCTCAGACACACTCCCGCCCTCCTTCCCCATGGGCAGGACTGTTCTGACCTAGGAATGTGTTCCCAAGGCTCAGAAAATGCAGGGAGACACACGGCCCTGACTCTGGAACTGAGGCCGTTGGAGCAGGCCTGGAGGTCTGACGTCTGAGACGCCAAACACTTGCTGCAAGATACAGGTGTGAAAACACACTCTCTGGGGCTGCCTTTCCTTCCTCCAAGGAAGAGAGCTTTTCCAGTCTCCTCCGTGCTGAGTCATACAAGGCTGGAAAAGGTCTGGCTTAGAGGGCATTTCTCAGCGCAATGGCCCCTGAGGCCCTGCACCAGGGAGGGATCCTACCCTCCCAGGGGAAGTCAAAGCAACCTCCAAACAGCTGTTCTCTCATGTTTCCTCTGCAGGAGGGAGCTAGTGAGCCCAGGTCTGTCTGGAACGTTCTTGGATCCTGCGGGGAAATCATCCTGGGAGCCCACCTGGATACCAGTCGTAGGGGCTAAAATTCGCATTTTCCTTCCTTGGAGCCCTAACGCAGTACAGCCTAGCAACTGGTTGAAAATCCATCCTGTTGCTGTTTTCTTCCCTCTGACAGAGCGAGCTTTGCTCCCCATTTTGGGATTTCAGAAGCAAGGTGGTGGCCTGCAACTCCTTGCCTGGGGTCCATTGGAGGTGCAAGGTGCCCTCGACCAGGTGACCCCAGCATGACACCTGGCCCCCTCAGACACACTCCCGCAGCCTGCTTCCCCATGGGCAGGACTGCTCTCACCTAGGAATGTGTTTGCAAGGCCAGGAAACTGC
The DNA here is from genome assembly GCF_001704415.2 of Capra hircus. Taxonomy (NCBI): domain Eukaryota; kingdom Metazoa; phylum Chordata; class Mammalia; order Artiodactyla; family Bovidae; genus Capra; species Capra hircus. The sequence continues at coordinate 904 of NW_017200990.1, read as the reverse complement.
AGGGAGACACAAGACCCCTGATTCTGGCATTGAGTCTGTTGGAACAGGCCTGCAGGTCTTCTGTCTAACAAGCCAAACACTTGCTGCAAGATACAGGCCTGAAAACACACTCTTGGGCTGCCTTTCCTTCCTCCAAGGAAGAGAGTTTTCTCAGCTCCTGTGGGCTGAGAGTCACACAGGGCTGAAAAGCACTTGCTGGGAGATTCTTTTTCATTGGCCATGGCCCCTGAGGCCCTGTGCTCAGGGAGGGCTCCCTCCCTCCAGGGAAAGTCAAAGGAAGCTCCAAACGGCTGTTCAATCATGTTTCTGAGAGAGTCATTGCCAAGGCAGGTTTCTAAGAAGTTCAAGGGTCCCCAAGGAGAGAGGGTCTAGAATTCTCAAGGAGGAAGAAAGGACAAACTGTTTTCCCCTCTACATTCCTTAGGATTATATAACAATCATGCATCCTTCTTGAGGACGGTCTCTGGAAAAAACCTTCTGGCTAATCCTGTTATCTTAAAATGTCAATTATGGGAGTAGGTCTAGTGAGTCTTTACAACCTCCAGACATTCTTTTGTTCGTTGTCATAACTTATTGGAGAGTATATAACTCCATTACTAACACTAGCAAGGGGGTACGCTTTCTGCCCCTTGTGATGTCTCTGTCAGAAGCTTTCTCTATCTCCTTTATATCCTTTAATAAAACTCTATTGCACAAAAGCTCTGAGCAATCAAGCCTCGTCTTGGGCCCTGGATTGAATTCTTCTCCTCCATAAGCCAAGAATCCCAGCATCTTTTCGTGGTTCAGCAATATCATTTCCTCTGCAGGAGAGAGCTAGTGAGCTAGGTCTGTCTGGAACATTCTTGGATCCTGTGGGGAAAAATCCTGTGCACACATCTGGATACTGGGCCTAGAGGCGCAAATT
>NW_017200989.1:0-6831 GCF_001704415.2 Capra hircus | reverse complement strand
GGAATTCTTTTCCGAACACGCAGGAAAGGATCCCTCCTCTCGAGCTAGGAGGTGGAAACGGGGCTCCTCTGGATGTGGGGGACTCTCGTGCTTCCTCTCGAGTGGAGACGGGTATGTCGGGGAACTTCTTGAGTTGCAGCAAGGTGTGAAGGACCCTTTGGAAGTTCCAGAGGTTAGGTGTGATTAGCCTCGAGACGCCTCAGCGGAAATGGGCCTCATCTCGCCTGGAGGGGACAACCTCCTGGATTTTCTCGAGTTGCGTCAGGTGCTCTCGACTTTCGACGGGGACCTCAGGGACCCGCTCTGGTGGCCTCAGGAAAGGCCAGTCCCCATGCGAGTTGCTCTGGGCCTCTCGGATTCCTCTCCGTCGATGCCGGGGCCTAAGACCTTGTGTGGAGTCGGTGCCGGAACCTGAGGATTCGTCTCCAGTGCCGACGTGGATCTTGGGGTACTTCTGGAGTCTCCCAGGGGAGTCAGTCCTCGTCTCGAATGGGGCATGCACGTGCGCTTTCCTCCGAGCTGTAGCAGCAGTGTCACGCTTCCCTTCGTGGATCAAGGTATCTGTGGCTTTCGCTCGAGGCTTTCCCACGAGTTTTCCCACGAGGCTTTCCCACGAGGCTTTCCCCAGGGCTGTCCCACGTTGCCACCGTGGTGTGAGTCGATCCTCGGCTTGAAAGTCCGAGGCAGTGGCAGGGAAAACAGGTTTCCCTGGAATGGATTGAGACATCTGGGGGACTCTGGGAATGTTGGCTCGACCCTGGAGTTTCTCTCGCCTTTCCTGTGGAGAGCGCCCCTCTTGAGATGCGACGGGAACGCCGGGAATTCTTTCCCGAATACGCAGGGAGAGGATCCTCCTCTCGAGCTAGGAGGCGGAAACAGGGTTCCTTTGGAAGTAGGCGGAACTCTCCTGCTTCCTCTCGAGTGGAGACGGGTATGTTGGGGAACTTCTTGAGTTGCAGCAAGGGTTTGATGCACCCTTTGGAAGTTCCAGAGGATACATGGATTTGCCTCGACACGCTTCAGCGGAAATAGGCCTCATCTCGCCTGGAGGGGAGAACCTCCTGGATTTCTCGAGTTGCCGAAGGTGCTCTCGACTTACGACGGGGACCTCAGCGACCCGCTCTGGTGGCCTCAGGAAAGGTTAGGCCCCATGCGAGTTGCTCAGCGGCCTCTCGGGATTCCTCTCCCGTCAATGTCGGTAGCTAAGACCTTGTGTGGAGTCGGTGCCGGAACCTGAGGATTCCTCTCCAGTGCTGACATGGACCTTGGGGTACTTCTGGGGTCTCCCCAGGGAAGTCAGTCCTCGTCTCTTTGGGGGCATGCACCTGCGCTTTCCTCCCAAGCTGTAGCAGCAGTGTCACGCTTCCCTTCTCGAGGATCAAGGGATCTGTGGCTTTCCCTCGAGGCTTTCCCACCAGGCTTTCCAACGAGGCTTTCCCACAGGGCTGTTCCACGTGTACCATTTAGTGAGTCGATCCTCGGCTTGAAAGTTGAGGTAGGACAGGGAAAACAGGTTTCCCTGGAATGGACTGAGATTTCTGGGGGACTCTATTAACGGTGGCACGACCCTGGAGTTCCTCTCGCCTCTCCTGTGGAGAGCGCCTCCTCGTCAGAAGCGACGGAACCCCGGGAATTCTTGACTGACCACGCAGGGAAAGGATCCCTCCTCTCGAGCTATGAGGCGGAAACGGGGCTCCTCTGGATGTGGGCGGGACTCTCGTGCTTATTCTCGAGTGGAGACGGGTATGTCGGGTAACTTCTTGAGTTGCAACAAGGGTGTGAAGGACCGTTTGGAAGTTCCAGAAGTTAGGTGTGATTAGCTTCGAGACGCCTCAGGGGAAACGGGCGTCATCTCGCCTGGAGGGGTGAACCTCCTGGATTTTCTCGAGTTGCGGCAGGTGCTCTCGAGTTACGAAGGGGACCTCCGGGACCCGCTCTGGTGGCCTCAGGAAAGGCCAGTCCCCATGCGAGTTGCTCGGGGTCCTGTCGGGATTTCTCTCCCGTCGATGCCAGGTCCTAAGACCTTGAGTGGAGTTGGTGCCCCAACCGGAGGATTCCTCTCCTGTTCTGACATGGATCTTGGGGTACGTCTGGAGTCTCCCCAGCGGAGTCAGTCCTCGTATCGAGTGGGGGCATGCACGTGCTCTTTCCTCCCGAGCTGTAGCAGCAGTTTCCCGCTTCCCTTCGCGAGGATCATGGGGTCTGTGGGTTTCCCTCGAGGCTTTCCCACGAGGCTTTCCCACAGGGCTGTCCCACGTGCCACCGTGCTGTGAGTCTATCCTCGGCTTGAAAGTCGATGCAGTGCAGGGAAAACAGGTTTCCCTGGAATGGGCTGAGACATCTGGGGGACTCTGGGAATGGTGGCATGGACACTGGAGTTCCTCTCGCCTTTCCTGTGGAGAGCGCCTCCTCTTTAGATGCGACAGAAACGCCGGGAATTCTTTCCCGAACACGCAGTGAAAGGATCCCTCCTCAAGAGCTAGGAGGCGGAAACGGGTCTCCTCTGGATGTGGGCGGGACTTTCGTGCTTCCTCTCGAGTGGAGACGGGTATGTCGGGGAACTTCTTGAGTTGCAGCAAGGGTGTGAAGGACCCTTTGGAAGTTCCAGAGTTTAGGTGTGATTACTCTCGAGACGCCGCAGAGAAAATGGGCCTCATCTAGACTGGAGCAGAGAACCTCTTGGATTTTCTCGAGTTGCGGCAGGTGCTCTCGACATAAGACCGTGACCTCAGGGACAGTGTAGCAGATGTGTCACGCTTCCCGTCGTGGGGATCAAGGGATCTTTGGCTTTCCCTCGAGGCTTTCCCACGAGGCTTTCCCACAGGGCTGTCCCACGTGCCACCATGGTGTGAGTGGATCCTCGGCTTGAAAGTCGAGGCAGTGCAGGGAAAACAGGTTCCTCTGAAATGGACTGAGACATCTGGGGGACTCTTCGAATGGTGGCACGACCCCGGAGTACCTCTCGCCTTTCCTATTGAGAGCCCTTGCTCTTGAGATGCCAAGGGAACGCCGAAAAAACTTTCCTGACTAAGCAGGATAGGATCCTTCATCTCGAGCTGCCAGGCGGAAACGGGGTTCCTCTGAATGTGAGTCTCCCCAGGGGAGTCAGTCCTCGTCTCGAGTGGGGGCATGCACGTGCCCTTTCCTCCCGAGCTGTAGCAGCAGTGTCACGCTTCCCTTCGCGTGGATAAAGGGATCACGGGCTTTCCCTCGAGGCTTTCCCATGAGGCTTTCCCACGTGGCTTTCCCACAGGGCTGTCCCACGTGCCACCGTGGTGTGAGTCGATCCTCGGCTTGAAAGTCGAGGCAGTGCAGGGAAAACAGGTTTCCCTGGAATGGACTGAGACATCTGGGGGACTCTGGGAATGGTGGCACGGCCCTGAAGTTCCTCTCGCCTTTCCTGTGGAGAGCGCCTCCTCTTGAGATGCGACGGGAACGCCGGGAATCTTTTCCGACAACGCAGGGAATGGATCCCTCCTCTCGAGCTATGAGGTGGAAATGGGGCTCCTCTGGATGTGGGCGGGACTCTCGTGCTTCCTCTTGAGTGGAGACGGGTATGTTGGGGATCTTCTAGAGTTGCAGCAAGGGTGTGAAGGACCCTTTGGAATTTCCATAGGTTAGGTGTGATTTGCCTCGAGACACCTCAGCGCAAATGGGCCTCATCTCGCCTGGAGGGGACAACCTCCTGGATTTTCTCGAGTTGCGGCAGGGGCTCTCAACTTACGACGGGGACCTCAGGGACCCGCTCTGGTGGCCTTAGGAAAGGCCAGTCCCCATGTGAGTTGCTCGGGGGCCTATCGGGATTCCTCTCCCGTCGATGCCGGGGCCTAAGACCTTGTGTGGAGTCGGTGCCGGAACCTGAGGATTCCTCTCCAGTGCTGACATGGATTTTGGGGTACTTCTGGAGTCTCCCCAGGGTAGTCAGTCCTCGTCTCGAGTGGGGCATGCACGTTCCCTTTCCTCCCGAGCTGTAGCAGCAGTGTCACGCTTCCCTTCGCGTGGATGAAGGGATCTGTGGCTTTCCCTTGAGGCTTTCCCATGAGGCTTTCCCACAGGGCTGTCCCACGTACCACCGTGGTGTGAGTCGATCCTCGGCTTGAAAGTCGAGGCAGTGCAGGGAAAACAGGTTACCCTGGAATGGACTGAGACATCTGGGGGATTCTGGGAATGGTGGCACGGCCCTGAAGTGGCTCTCGCCTTTCCTGTGGAGAGCGCCTCCTCTTGAGATGCGACGGGAACGCCGGGAATTCTTTTCCGAACACGCAGGGAAAGGATCCCTCCTCTCTAGCAAGGAGGTGGAAATGGGGCTCCTCTGGATGTGGGAGGGACTCTCGTGCTTCCTCTCGAGTGGAGACGGGTATGTCGGGGAACTTCTTGAGTTGCAGCAAGGGTGTGAAGAACCCTTTGGAAGTTCCAGAGGTTAGGTGTGATTAGCCTCGAGACGCCTCAGCGGAAATGGGCCTCATCTCGCCTGGAGGGGAGAACCTCCTGGATTTTCTCGAGTTGCGGCAGGTGCTCGCGACTTACGACGGGGACCTCAGGGACCCGCTCTGGTGGCCTCAGGAAAGGCCAATCCCATGCGAGTTGCTCGGGGGCCTCTCGGGATTCCTCTCCCGTCGATGCGGGGCCTAAGACCTTGTGTGGAGTCAGTGCCGGAACCTGAGGATTCCTCTCCAGGGCTGACATTGATCTTGGGGTACTTCTGGAGTCTCCCCAGGGGAGTCAGTCCTCGTCTCGAGTGGGGGCATGCACGTGCGCTTTCCTCCCGAGCAGTAGCAGCAGTGTCACCCTTCCCTTCGCGTGGATCAAGGGATCTGTAGCTTTCCCTCAAGGCTTCCCCTCGAGGCTTTCCCACGAGCCTTTCCCACAGGGCTGTCCCACGTGCCACCGTGGTGTGAGTCGATCCTCGGCTTGAAAGTCGAGGCAGTGCAGGGGAAACAGGTTTCCCTGGAATGGACTGAGACATCTGGGGGACTCTGGGAATGGTGGCACGACCCTGGAGTTCCTCTTGCCTTTCCTGTGGAGAGCGCCTCCTCTTGAGATGGGACGGGAACGCCGGGAATTCTTTCCCGACCACGCAGGGAAAGGATCCCTCCTCTCCAGCTAGGAGGCGGAAACGGGGCTCCTCTGGATGTGGGCGGGACTCTCGTGCTTCCTCTCGAGTGGAGCCGGGTATGATGGGGAACTACTTGAGTTGCAGCAAGGGTGTGAAGGACCCTTTGGAAGTTCCAGAGGTTAGGTGTGATTAGCCTCGAGACACCTCAGCGAAAATGGGCCTCATCTCGACTGGAGGGGAGAACCTCCGGAATTTTCTCGAGTGGCAGTAGGTCTCTCGACTTAGGACGGGGACCTCAATGACGCGCTCTGGTGGCCTCAGGAAAGGCCAGTCCCCATGCGAGTTGCTCGGGGCCTCTCGGGATTCCTGTCACGTTGATGCTGCGGCCTAAGACCTTGTGTGGAGAAAGTGCCGGAAGCTGAGGATTCCTCACTATTGCTTACATGGACCTTGGGGTACTTCTGGAGTCTCCCCAGGGAAGTCAGTCCTCGTCTCGAGTGGGGGCATGCACGTGCGCTTTCCTCCCTGGCTGTTCCAGCAGTGTCACGCTTCCATTCACGTGGAGCAAGGGATCTGTGGCTTTCCACGAGCTTCCCACGAGGCTTTCCCACAGGGCTGTCCCATGTGCCACCGTGTTGTTTGTCGATCCTCGGCTGAAAGTCGAGTCAGTGCAGGGAAAACAGGTTTCCCTGGAATGGACTGAGACATCTGGGGGACTGTGGGAATGGTGGCACGATCCTGGAGTTCCTCTCGCATTCCTGTGGAGAGAGCCTCCTCTTGAGATGCGACGGAACGTCTCGGAATTCTTTCCCAACCACGCAGGGAAAGGATCCCTCCTCTCTAGCTAGGAGGCGCAAACGGGGCTCCTCTGGATGTGGGGGGGACTCTCGTGCTTCCTCTCGAGTGGAGACGGGTATGTCGGGCAACTTCTTGAGTTGCAGCAAGGTTGTGAAGGACCCTTTGGATGTTGCAGAGGTTAGGTCTGATTACCCTGAGACGCCTCAGCACAAATGCGCCTCATCTCGCCTGGAGGGGAGAACCTCCTGGATTTTCTCGAGTTGTGGCAGGTGCTCTCGACTTACGACGGGGACCTCAGAGTCCCGCTCTGGTGGCCTCAGGAAAGGCCAGTCCCCATGCGAGTTGCTCGAGGGCTTCTCGGGATTCCACTCCCGTCGATGCTGGGTCCTAAGACCTTGTATGGAGTCAGTGCCAGACCTGAGGATTCCTCTCCAGTGCGACATGGATCTTGGGGTACTTCTGGAGTACTCTCCAGGGAGTCAGTCCTCGTCTCGAGTGGGGGCATGCACGGGCGCTTTCCTCCCGAACTGTTGCAGCAGTGTCACGCTTCCCTTCGCGTGGATCAAGGGATCTGTGACTTTCACTCGAGGCTTTCCATGAGGCTTTCCCACGAGGCTTTCCCACAGGGCTGTCCCACGTGCCACCGTGGTGTGAGTCGATCCTCGGCTTGAAAGTCGAGGCAGTGCAGGGAAAACAGGTTTCCCTGGAATAGACTGAGACATCTGGGGGACTGTCGGAATGGTGGCACGACCCTGGAGTTCCTCTCGCCTTTCCTGTGGAGAGCGCCTCCTCTTGAGATGCGACGGGAACGCGGGAATTCTTTCCCGAACACGCAGGGAAAGTATCCCTCCTCTCGAGCTATGAGATGGAAACGGGGCTCCTCTGGATGTGGGCGGGACTCTCGTGCTTCCTCTCTCGATGTGGCCGGGTATGTCGGGGAACTTCTTAAGTTGCAGTAAAAGTGTGAAGGACCCTTT
>NW_017200988.1:0-6832 GCF_001704415.2 Capra hircus | reverse complement strand
CCAGGCGAGATGAGGCCCATTTCCGCTGAGGAGTCTCGAGGCTAATCACACCTAACTCTGGAACTTCCAAAGGGTCCTTCACACCCTTGCTGCAACTCAAGTAGTTCCCTGACATACCGGTCCAACTCGAGAGGTAGCACGAGAGTTGCCCCCACATCCAGAGGAGCCCCGTTTCCGCCTCCTAGCTCGAGAGAGGAGGATCCTTTCCTGCGTGGTCGGGAAAGAATTCCCGGCGTTCCCGTCGCATCTCAAGAGGAGGCGCTCTCCACAGGAAAGGCGAGAGGAACTCCAGGGCTGTGCCACCATTCCCAGAGTCCCCTAGATGTCTCAGTCCATTCCAGGGAAACCTGTTTTCCCTGCACTGCCTCGACTTTCAAGCCGAGGATCGACTCACTCCACGGTGGCACGTGGGACAGCCCTAGGGTAAGCCTCGTGGGAAAGCCTCGTGGGAAAGCCTCGTGGGAAAGCCTCATGAAAAGCCTCGAGGGAAAGCCACAGATCCTTTCACCTCGCGAAGGAAGCGTGACACTGCTGCTACAGCTCGGGAGGAAAGCACACGTGCATGCCCCCACTCGAGACGAGGACTGACTCCCCTGGGGAGACTCCAAAAAGTACCCCAAGATCCATGTCAGCACTGGAGAGGAATCGTCTGGTTCTGGCACCGACTCCACACAAGGCCTTAGGCCCCCGCATCGCCGGGGAGAGGAATCAGGAGAGGCCCAGAGCAACTCGCATGGGACTGGCCTTTCCTGAGGCCACCAGAGTGGGTCCCTGAGGTCCCCGTTGTAAGACGAGATTACCTGCCCCAACTCGAGAAAATCCAGGAGGTTCTCCCCTCCAGGCGAGATGAGCCCCATTTCTAATGAGGCGTCTCGAGGCTAATCACACCTAAACTCTGGAACTTCCAAAGGGGTCCTTCACACCCTTGCTGCCCAACTAAAGAAGTTCCCCGACATACCCGTCTCCACTCGAGAGGAAGCACGAGAGTCCCGCCCACATCCAGAGGAGCCCCGTTTCGCGCCTCCTAGCTCTAGAGGAGGATCATTTCCCTGCGTGTTCGGGAAAGAATTCCCGGCGTTCCCGTCGCATCTCAAGTGGAGGCGCTCTCCACAGGAAAGGCGAGAGGAACTCCAGGGTCGTGCCACCTTTCCCTGAGTCCCCAGATGTCTCAGTCCATTCCAGGGAAACCTGTTTTCCCTGCACTGCCTCGACATTCAAGGCGAGGATCGACTCACAACACGGTGGTATGTGGGATAGCCCTGTGGGAAAGTCTCGTGGAAAGCCTCGAGGGAAAGCCACAGATCCCTTGATCCACGCCAAAGGGAAGCATGACACTGCTGCTACAGCCGGGAGGTAAATGCACGTGCATGCCCCCACTCGAGACGGACTGACTCCCCTGGGGAGACTCCAGAAGTACCCCAAGATCCATGTCAGCACTGGAGAGGAATCCTCAGGTTCCGGCACTGACTCCACACAAGGTCTTATGCCGGGTCCAGCCCCGGTGTATCCAGGAAATTCGAAGGGTGGACGGTGTGGCGTGGAAAGACTTGTTATTTATTAATGTAAGATTAGATTAGGAAACTATAGTGTAGTAAGAAGATTAAGTGGAGTAAGAGGGCTGAATAGCGTTGGTTTACGCGGAAGGCCAGTAAAATTCCAGACAAGGAATTTGCACCACCTACGTTGGGCCACCGGCGCCCGCTTGAATATCTAAGGGTGCCTCGCCTTAAGCTCCCTTTCGTGCGGGTCTTAACAGCCAGGGCAAGTAAGTAGACCTGGCGAGCCTCCGCACTCCAGGTGGAGATTCAGCCTGAAGTTAAAGTAAAGAGCAGAGGGAAGGAAAGTAGAGAAGAAGAAAGAGAGAGAAAGACACAGGGGGAGCCAGAGTCCCAAGAAACCAGGCTGAGAGACTAGTTCGAGAAGCTGGCGAGAAACTGGCCCCCGGCCCCTGGCCTCCTCCTTTATTGTTCAGAAGGCCTTTTATACTTTGATAAAACATGGAGATCAATGGATAACACAAAATTATGTAGCGTTCACAACCCAGATTCTTTCTGTACATCATTTTGTATACAAAAGGTCTCAGGTGATTTACATTATCTTCTGGCCAAGAGGCTTGTTAACACTTTTTGGCTCTCTCTTCCTTAATGAATGTTAATTTTGTTTCCCCTGAAGTGTTTTTCTTTAATCTGCATCTCCTTAAAGCATTAAAGTTACATCTCTATAGAACAAAGGTGCAGTGGGTTATAACAAAGAAGGTACTTAACTCAAAGATCTAATGTTGCTAATACCAGCGTCTACTACTTGTTTTTCTATATACCAACTATATCTAAAAAACAAAGGATATGAAAATTTGGCAGCAAGCATTGACCCAAAAAACGAAACTTTTAATCAGTCCTATTCTAAAGATTTTGACTCCTCGGAAGCTCCTGCATTCCTAGGATGTTTTAAGCTTCCTGTGCCTCCTGCGGTCAGGAGGCCTCAAACAATCACAAGCGCAGCTGTACGAGTCCTACAGGCAGGCTAGAAAGCCATCAGAGGGTTTTTGGATTGAAACACTCTTTCAAATGCAGAAGAGTAACGCCCTGAATTGACTTTTTCCAGAAAAGGTCAGAAGAGTGAAAAAGCAGAGCACAAAAACCCGGCAGATTTTGTTGGGGTACATGCTTAAAAATTTCCAGAGGGGTCCCTGAAGTCTGAGCACGCCTTGCTTATGTCAGCTTCCTTCCCTCATAACCTTGTCACGGCGGGCTTCCTCACACTGGCTCCCGGCAGTCTTAGGCCCCCGCATCGACGGGAGAGGAATCCCGAGAAGCCCCGAGCAACTCGCATGCGGACTGGCCTTTCCTGAGGCCAACCAGAGCGGGTCCCTGATCCCCGTCGTAAGTCGAGAGCACCCGGCCGCTACTCGAGAAAATCCAGGAGGTTCTCCCCTCCAGGCGAGATGAGGCCCATTTCCGCTGAGGCGTCTCGAGGCTAATCACACCTACCTCTGGAACTTCCAAAGGGTCCTTCACACCCTTGCTGCAACTCAAGAAGTTCCCCGACATACCCGTCTCCACTCGAGAGGGAGCATGAGATCCCGCCCTCATCCAGAGGAGCCCCGTTTCCGCCTCCTAGCTCGAGAGGAGGGATCCTTCCCCTGCGTGGTCGAAAGAATTCCCGGCGTTTCCGTCGCATCTCAAGAGGAGGAGCTCTCCACAGGAAAGGCGAGAGGAACTCCAGGGTCGTGCCACCATTCCCAGAGTCCCCCAGATGTCTCAATCCATTCCAGGGAAACCTGTTTTCCCTGCACTGCCTCGACTTTTAAGCGAGGATCGACTCACACCACGGTGGCACGTTGGACAGCCCTGTGGGAAAGCCTCGAGAAAGCCACAGATCCATCGATCCAAGCGAAGGAAGCGTTACACTGCTGCTAGAGCTGGGGAGGAAAGCGCATGTGCATGCCCCCACTCGAGACGTGGACTGACTCCCCTGGGGAGACTCCAGAAGTACCACAAGATCCATGCCAGCCCTGGAGAGGAATCCTCAGGTTCAGGCACCGACTCCACACAAGCTCTTAGGCCCCCGCGATCGATGGGAGAGGAATCCAGAGAGTCCCCGAGCAACTCGCATCGGACTGGTCTGTCCTGAGGCACCAGAGCGGGTTCCTGAGGTCCCTGTCGTAAGTCGAGAGCACCTGCCGCCACTCGAGAAAATCCAGGAGGTTCTCCCCTCCAGGTGAGATGAGGCCCATTTCTGCTGAGGCGTCTCGAGGCTAATCACACCTAACCTCAAGAATTTCCAAAGGGCCCTTCACACGCTTGCTGCAACTCAAGAAGTTCCCCGACATACCCGTCTCCACTCGAGAGGAAGCACGAGAGTCCCGCCCACATTCAGAGGAGCCCCGTTTTCGCCTCTTGCTCGAGAGGAGGGATCCTTTCTCTGCGTGGTCGGGAAAGAATTCCGGCATTCCCGTCGCATCTCAAAGAGGAGGCGCTCTCCACAGGAAAGGCGAGAGGAACTCCAGGGTCGTGCCACCATTCCAGAGTCCCCCAGATGTCTCAGTCCGTTCCAGGGAAACCTGTTTTCCCTGCACTGCCTCGACTTTCAAGCGAGGATCGACTCACACCACGGTGGCACGTGGGACAGCCCTGAGGGAAAGCCTAGTGGGAAAGCCACAGATCCCTTGATCCACGCCAAAGGGAAGCGTGACACTGCTGCTACAGCTCGGGAGGAAAGCGCACGTGCATGCCCCTACTCGAGACGAGGACTGACTCCCCTGGGAAGACTCAGGAAGTACCCCAAGATCCATGTCAGCACTGGAGAGGAATCCTCAGGTTCCCGCACCGACTCCACTCAAGGTCTTATGCCGGGGTCCAGCCCGGTGGATCCAGGGAATTTGAAAAGGTGGACGGCGTTGGCGTGGAAAGTCTTGTTTATTTATTAATGTAAGATTAGATTAGGAAACTATAGTGTAGTAAGAAGATTAAGTGGAGGAAGAGGGCTGAATAGCTTGGTTTACGCGGAACGGCCAATAAAATTCCAGACAAGGAATTTGCACCACCTACGTTGGGCCACCGGCGCCCGCTTGAATATCTAAGGGTGCCTCGCCTTAAGCTCCCTTTCGTGCGGGTCTTAACAGCCAGGGCAAGTAAGTAGACCTGGCGAGCCTCCGCACTCCAGGTGGAATTCAGCCTGAAGTTAAATTAAAGAGCAGAGGGAAGGAAAGGTAGAGAAGAAGAAAGAGAGAGAAAGACACAGGGGAGCCAGAGTCCCAAGAAACCAGGCTGAGAGACTAGTTCGAGAAGCTGGTCCGAGAAATTGCCCCCGGCCCCTGGCCTCCTCCTTTATTGTTCAGAAGGCCTTTTATACTTTTGATAAAACATGGAGCATCAATGGATAACACAAAATTATGTAGTGTTCGCAACCCAGATTCTTTCTGTATATCATTTTGTATACAAAAGGTCTCAGGTGATTTACATATCTTTTGGCCAAGAGGCTTGTTAACACTTTTTGGCTCTCTTCCTTAATGAATGTTAATTTTGTTTCCCCAGAAGTGTTTTTCTTTAATCTGCATCTCCTTAAAGCATTAAAGTTACATCTCTATAGAACAAAGGTGCAGTGGGTTATAACAAAGAAGGTACTTAACTCAAAGATCTAATGTTGCTAATACCAGGTCTACTACTTGTTTTTTCTATATACCAACTATATCTAAAAACAAAGGATATGAAAATTTGGCAGCAAGCATTGACCCAAAAAACGAAACTTTTAATCAGTCCTATTCTAAAGATTTTGACTCCTCGGAAGCTCCTGCATTCCTAGGATGTTTAAGCTTCCTGTGCCTCCTGCGGTCAGGAGGCCTCAAACAATCACAAGCGCAGCTGTACGAGTCCTACAGGCAGGCTAGAAAGCCATCAGAGGTTTTTGGATTGAAACACTCTTTCAAATGCAGAAGAGTAACGCCCTGAATTGACTTTTTCCAGAAAAGGTCAGAAGAGTGAAAAAGCAGAGCACAAAACCCCGGCAGATTTTTGTTGGGGTACATGCTTAAAAATTTCCAGAGGGGTCCATGAAGTCTGAGCACGCGTTGCGTATGTCAGCTTCCTTCCTCATAAACCTTGTCACGGGCGGGCTTCCTCACACTGGCTCCCGGCAGTCTTAGGCCCCGGCATCGACGGGAGAGGAGGCCCTAGAGGCCCCCGAATTACTCGCATGGGGACTGGCCTTTCCTGAGGCCACCAGAGCAGGTCCCTGAGGTCCCCGTCGGAAGTCGAGAATAGCTGCCCAACACGAGAAAATCCAGGAGCGTTCTCCCCTCCAGGCGAGATGAGGTCCAATTCCGCTGAGGCGTCTCGAGGCTTATCACACCTAACCTCGAAGTTCCAAAGGGTCCTTCACACCTTGCTGCAACTCAAGAAGTTCCCCTTTATACCGTCGCCACTGGAGAGGAAGCACAGGAGTCCCGCCCACATCCAGAGGAGCCCCGTTTCCGCCTCATAGCTCTAGAGGAGGGATCCTTTCCCTGCGTGGTCTGGAAAGAATTCCCAGCGTTCCCGTCGCATCTCAAGATGAGGCGCTCTCCACAGGAAAGGCGAGAGGAACTCCAGGGTCCTGCCACCATTACCAGAGTCCCCCAGATGTCTCAGTCCATTCCAGGCGAAACCTGTTTTCCTGCACTGCCTCGACTTTCAAGCCAAGGATCGACTCACACCACGGTGGCACGTGGACAGCCCTGTGGGAAAGCCTCGTGGGAAAGCCTCTTGGGAAAGCCTCGAGGGAAAGCCACTGATCCCATGATCCACGCGACGGGAGGGTGACACTGCTGCTACAACGGGAGGAAAGCGCACGTGCAAGCCCTCACTGAGAGGAGGACTGACTCCCCTGGGGAGACTCCAGAAGTACCCTAAGATCCATGTCAGCACTGGAGAGGTATCCTCAGGTTCCAGCACCGACTCCACACAAGTCTTAGGGCCCGCATCGAAGGGAGAGGAATCCCAAGAGGCCCCCGAGCTACTCGCATGGGGACTGGCCTTTCCTTAGGCCACCAGAGCGGGTCCCTGAGGTCCCCGTCTTAAGTCGAGAGCACCTGCCCCGCTACTCGAGAACATCCAGGAGGTTCTCCCCTCCAGGCGAGATGAGGCCCATTTCCGCTGAGGCGTCTCGAGGCTAATCACACCTAACCTCTGGAACTTCCAAAGGTCCTTCACACGCTTGCTGCAACTCAAGAAGTTCCCCGACATACCAGTCTCACTCGAGAGGAAGCACGAGAGGTCCGCCCACATCCAGAGGAGCCGGTTTCCACCTCGTCGCTTGAGATTAGGATTCTTTTCCTGCTTCGTCTGAAACAATTCCC
>NW_017200987.1:0-6832 GCF_001704415.2 Capra hircus | reverse complement strand
GCTCAGAGCCCCGATCTGGCAGAGTTTCTGGCGCGAGCTGCCGCTGCGGGGGCTGCCTGCGCAGACTTGCCTTGCTTTTAGGCTCGCTCCCCAGGAAGGAGCAGGCATGCCGAGGAGCCTGGGGAGTGCATCGCACGCGCCTTCTTTGCCTCAGCTCCAATCCTGCCTTGCCTTTGCACATAGGTGCCAGCCTGTTGGGGAGGGCTTAGGGGGGGTGGTTTTGCACACTGCCAAGGGCTTCAGCAGTGAGATCTGTCAGAGGGAAGGGAGGGCAACTGCAGGGCTCCTCCAGCGGTTTTGGCCGCCAGAATCAGCGCCCACCCGAGAGCAAGGCTCCCAGGGCCCCTGGCTGGGGTTTTCAGCCCGCACACACGGAGGCTGATTCCTTGGGTGCCCAGAAAGTGTATGACAGACGTAGGTTCCCTAGCACTCTCCTCCCCAGCAGGAGACATGTGCAGGTGTTTGGGGCCTGATCCTGCTGTGTCTGGGTTCCTCGCACAGCCCCAACTCAGGGGAAGCAGCCCTGAGGCAAGACCTGCTGGAGGAGCCCTGCGCCCCCGCCTGATAGGCGAGTGCACAGCAGCAGGGACGCGAGCCTCCTCGGGGAAGAGGAGGCAGAGCCGCCGTCAAGTTGAAACCCTGCTTGCACGGAGCTAAGTGCGCTCCAGTACGGCAGAGCTCTAGCTCTGTCTCAAGCCCCGATCTGGCAGAGTTTCCTGGCGCGAGTGCTCTGCCGGGAGGCTACCTTGCCAGACTTGCCTTGCTTTAGAGGCTGCCTCTCCCCAGGAAGGAGCAGCCTCTGAGAAGAGCTAGAGCTCTGCCGTACTGGAGGCGCACTTAGCTCCGTGCAAGCAGGGCTTTCAACTTGACGGGGCTGGGCTGCCTCCTCTTCCCCGAGGAGGCTCGCTTCCTGCTGGCTGTGCACACTCGCCTATCAGGCGGGGGCGCAGGGCTCCTCCAGCAGGTCTTGCCTCAGGGGCTGCTTCCCCTGAGTTGGGGCTGTGGGCAGGAAACCAGACACGCAGGATCAGGCCCCAACGCACCTGCACATGTCTCTGCTGGGGGGAGAGTGGCTAGGGAACCTACGTCTGTCATACACTTTCTGGGCACCCAAGAATCAGCCTCCGTGTGTGCGGGCTGAAAACCCCAGCCAGGGGCCCTGGGAGCCTGGTGCTCTCGGTGCGGCGCGCTGATTCTAGGCGGCCTAGAAAACCGCTGGAGGAGCCCTGCAGTTGCCCTTCCCTTCCCTCTGACAGAGCTCTCACTGCTGAAGCCCTTGGCAGTGTGCAACCCCACCACCCCCTAAGCGCTCCCCAAACGACTGCCTGACCTAAGTGCAAAGGCAAGGCAGGATTGGAGCTGAGGCAAGGAAGGCACCAGTGGCGTCTCCCAGGCTCGCTCAGACAGCTCCTTCTGGGAGGCAGCCTAAAAGCAAGGCAAGTCGGGCAAGGAGCCCGCCCAGCCGCGCAGCCTCTGGCGGCCTCTTCCACTCCAGGCTCTCCCCTGCCTCTGCCTTTGCAGGAGGCTCACAAAAGGAGGGCTTAGGGGCTGGTGGGTGGCACATAAGGGCTCCAGCAGTGAAAGCTCTGTCAGAGGGAACGCGAAGGGCAACAGCAGGGCTCCTTCAGCGGTTTTGGCCCCCAGACAAAGCTCCGCATTCCAAGGGCCCCTGGCTGGGTTTTGCATCCCCAACAAGAGGCTGACTCCGTGGGTGCCTAGAAAGTGTGTGAGAGACGTAGGTTCCCTAGCACTCTCCTCCCCAGCAGAGACATGTGCAGGTGGTTGGGCCTTATCCTGCGTGTCTGGGTTCCCCCACAGCCTCAACTCAGGGGAAGCAGCCCCTGAGGCAAGACCTGCTGGAGGAGCCCTGCGCGCCGGCCTGATAGGCAAGAGCACAGCCAGCAGTGTAGCGAGCCTCCTCGGGAGAAGAGGAGGCAGCCGAGCCCAGTCAAGAGGAAAGCCCTGCTTGCACGGAGCTAAGTGGGCCTCCCAGTACGGCAGAGCTCTAGCTCTGCTCAGAGCCCCGATCTGGCAGAGTTTCTGGCGCGAGGCTGCTCGCCGGCCGGGGCTCGCCTTGCCCAGACTTGCCTTGCTTTTAGGCTGCCTCAGGAAGGAGCTGTCTGAGCGAGCCTGGGAGACGCCACTGGTGCCTTCCTTGCCTCAGCTCCAATCCTGCCTTGCCTTTGCACATAGGTGCCAGGCGTGGTTGGGGAGGGCTTAGGGGTGGTGGGTTGCACACTGCCAAGGGCTTCAGCAGTGAGAGCTCTGTCAGAGGGAAGGGAAGGGCAACTGCAGGGCTCCTCCAGCGGTTTCTAGGCCGCCTAGAATCAGCGCCGCACCGAGAGCACCAGGCTCCCAGGGCCCCTGGCTGGGGTTTTCAGCCCGCACACACGGAGGCTGATTCCTTGGGTGCCCAGAAAGTGTATGACAGACGTAGGTTCCCTAGCACTCTCCTCCCCAGCAGAGACATGTGCAGGTGGTTGGGGCCTGATCCTGCGTGTCTGGGTTCCTGCCCAGCCCCAACTCAGGGGAAGCAGCCCCTGAGGCAAGACCTGCTGGAGGAGCCCTGCGCCGCCTGATAGGCGAGTGCACAGCCAGCAGGGAAGCGAGCCTCCTCGGGGGAAGAGGAGGCAGCCCAGCCCCGTCAAGTTGAAAGCCCCTGCTTGCACGGAGCTAAGTGCGCCTCCAGTACGGCAGAGCTCTAGCTCTGCTCAGAGCCCCGATCTGGCAGAGTTCCTGGCGCGAGGCTGCTCTGCCGGGGGCTAGCCTTGCCCAGACTTGCCTTGCTTTTAGGCTGCCTCTCCAGGAAGGAGCAGGCAGCAGGAGCCTGGGAGTCGCCACTGGCGCCTTTCTTGCCTCAGCTCCAATCCTGCCTTGCCTTTGCACTTAGGTCCCAGTCCTCCTTAAGGAGAGCTTAGGGGCTGGTGGGTTGCACACTGCCAAGGGCTCCAGCAGTGAGAATTCTGTCAGAGGGAAGGGAAGGGCAACTGCAGGGCTCCTCCAGCGGTTGCTTGGCCGCCCAGATCAGCGCCACACGGAGAGCACCAGGCTCCCAGGCCCCTGGCTGGGGTTTTCAGCCCGCACACACGGAGGCTGATTCCTTGGGTGCCCAGAAAGTGTATGACAGACGTAGGTTCCCTAGCACTCTCCTCCCCAGCAGAGACATGTGCAGGTGTTGGGGCCTGATCCTGCGTGTCTGGGTTCCTGCCCACAGCCCCAACTCAGGGGAAGCAGCCCCTGAGGCAAGACCTGCTGGAGGAGCCCTGCGCCCGCCTGATAGGCGAGTGCACAGCCAGCAGGGAAGCGAGCCTCCTCGGGGGAAGAGGAGGCAGCCCAGCCCCGTCAAGTTGAAAGCCCTGCTTGCACGGAGCTAAGTGCGCCTCCAGTACGGCAGAGCTCTAGCTCTGCTCAGAGCCCCGATCTGGCAGAGTTCCTGCGCGAGGCTGCTCTGCGGGGCTAGCCTTGCCCAGACTTGCCTTGCTTTTAGGCTGCCTCTCCAGGAAGGAGCAGGCAGCAGGAGCCTGGGAGTCGCCACTGGCGCCTTTCTTGCCTCAGCTCCAATCCTGCCTTGCCTTTGCACTTAGGTCCCAGTCCTCCTTAAGGAGAGCTTAGGGCTGTGGGTTGCACACTGCCAAGGGCTCCAGCAGTGAGAATTCTGTCAGAGGGAAGGGAAGGGCAACTGCAGGGCTCCTCCAGCGGTTGCTTGGCCGCCCAGATTCAGCGCCACACGGAGAGCACCAGGCTCCCAGGGCCCCTGGCTGGGGTTTTCAGCCCCGCACACACGGAGGCTGATTCCTTGGGTGCCCAGAAAGTGTATGACAGACGTAGGTTCCCTAGCACTCTCCTCCCCAGCAGAGACATGTGCAGGTGTTTGGGGCCTGATCCTGCGTGTCTGGGTTCCTGCCCACAGCCCCAACTCAGGGGAAGCAGCCCCTGAGGCAAGACCTGCTGGAGGAGCCCTGCGCCCCCGCCTGATAGGCGAGTGCACAGCC
This sequence comes from Capra hircus, assembly GCF_001704415.2. Lineage (NCBI taxonomy): Eukaryota > Metazoa > Chordata > Mammalia > Artiodactyla > Bovidae > Capra > Capra hircus. Next base: position 2,840 of record NW_017200987.1, on the reverse strand, counting down.
AGCAGGGAAGCGAGCCTCCTCGGGGAAAGAGGAGGCAGCAAGTCCCCGTCAAGCTGAAATCCCTGCTTACACGAAGCTAAGTGCGACTCCAGTACGGCAGATCTCTAGCTCTGTTCAGAGGCCCGATCTGGCAGAGTTCCTGGCACCAAGATGCTCTGCCATAGGCGAGCCTTGCGCAGACTTGCCTTGCTTTAAGGCTCCCTCCCCAGGAAGGAGCAGGCTGTGTGAGGCTCGGAAACGCCACTGGCGCCTTCCTGGCTTCAGCTCTAACCCCTGCCTTGCCTTTGCACTTAGGTCCCAAGCGTCCTTGAGGAGGGCTTAGGGGCTGGTGGGTTGCACACTGCCAAGGGCTCCAGCAGTGAAAGCTCTGTCAGAGGGAAGCGAAGGGCAACAGCAGGGCTCCTTCAGCGGTTCCTTGGCCGCCCAGACAAAGCTCCGCACGAGAGCACCAGGTTCCAAGGGCCCCCTGGCTGGGTTTTGCATCCCCACACTCCAGAGGCTGACTCCGTGGGTGCCTAGAAAGTGTGTGAGAGACGTAGGTTCCCTAGCACTCTCCTCCCCAGCAGAGACATGTGCAGGTGGTTGGGGCCTGATCCTGCGTGTCTGGGTTCCCGCCCACAGCCTCAACTCAGGGGAAGCAGCCCCTGAGGCAAGACCTGCTGGAGGAGCCCTGCGCGCCCGCCTGATAGGCGAGAGCACAGCCAGCAGTGTAGCGAGCCTCCCTCGGGAGAAGAGGAGGCAGGCCGAGCCCAGTCAAGAGGAAAGCCCTGCTTGCACGGAGCTAAGTGGGCCTCCAGTACGGCAGAGCTCTAGCTCTGCTCAGAGCCCCGATCTGGCAGAGTTTCTGGCGCGAGGCTGCTCGCCCGGGGCTCGCCTTGCCCAGACTTGCCTTGCTTTTAGGCTGCCTCCCCAGGAAGGAGCTGTCTGAGCGAGCCTGGGAGACGCCACTGGTGCCTTCTTGCTCAGCTCCAATCCTGCCTTGCCTTTGCACTTAGGTTTCCAGTCGTCGTTGGGGAGGGCTTAGGGGGTGGTGGGTTGCACACTGCCAAGGGCTTCAGCAGTGAGAGCTCTGTCAGAGGGAAGGGAAGGGCAACTGCAGGGCTCCTCCAGCGGTTTCTTGGCCGCCTAGAATCAGCGCCGCACCCGAGAGCACCAGGCTCCCAGGGCCCCTGGCTGGGGTTTTCAGCCCGCACACACGGAGGCTGATTCCTTGGGTGCCCAGAAAGTGTATGACAGACGTAGGTTCCCTAGCACTCTCCTCCCCAGCAGAGACATGTGCAGGTGTTGGGGGCCTGATCCTGCGTGTCTGGGTTCCTGCCCACAGCCCCAACTCAGGGGAAGCAGCCCCTGAGGCAAGACCTGCTGGAGGAGCCCTGCGCCCCCCCTGATAGGCGAGTGCACAGCCAGCAGGGAAGCGAGCCTCCTCGGGGGAAGAGGAGGCAGCCCAGCCCCGTCAAGTTGAAAGCCCTGCTTGCACGGAGCTAAGTGCGCCTCCAGTACGGCAGAGCTCTAGCTCTGCTCAGAGCCCCGATCTGGCAGAGTTCCTGGCGCGAGGCTGCTCTGCCGGGGGCTAGCCTTGCCCCAGACTTGCCTTGCTTTTAGGCTGCCTCTCCAGGAAGGAGCAGGCAGCAGGAGCCTGGGAGTCGCCACTGGCGCCTTTCTTGGCTCAGCTCCAATCCTGCCTTGCCTTTGCACTTAGGTCCCAGTCCTCCTTAAGGAGAGCTTAGGGGCTGGTGGGTTGCACACTGCCAAGGGCTCCAGCAGGAGAATCTGTCAGAGGGAAGGGAAGGGCAACTGCAGGGCTCCTCCAGCGGTTGCTTGGCCGCCCCAGATTCAGCGCCACACGGAGAGCACCAGGCTCCCAGGGCCCCTGGCTGGGGTTTTCAGCCCCGCACACACGGAGGCTGATTCCTTGGGTGCCCAGAAAGTGTATGACAGACGTAGGTTCCCTAGCACTCTCCCCCCAGCAGAGACATGTGCAGGTGTTTGGGGCCTGATCCTGCGTGTCTGGGTTCCTGCCCACAGCCCCAACTCAGGGGAAGCAGCCCCTGAGGCAAGACCTGCTGGAGGAGCCCTGCGCCCCCGCCTGATAGGCGAGTGCACAGCCAGCAGGGAAGCGAGCCTCCTCGGGGAAGAGGAGGCAGCAAGTCCCCGTCAAGCTGAAATCCCTGCTTACACGAAGCTAAGTGCGACTCCAGTACGGCAGATCTCTAGCTCTGTTCAGAGCCCGATCTGGCAGAGTTCCTGGCACCAAGATGCTCTGCCATAGGCGAGCCTTGCGCAGACTTGCCTTGCTTTAAGGCTCCTCCCCAGGAAGGAGCAGGCTGTGTGAGGCTCGGAAACGCCACTGGCGCCTTCCTGGCTTCAGCTCTACCCTGCCTTGCCTTTGCACTTAGGTCCCAAGCGTCCTTGAGGAGGCTTAGGGGCTGGTGGTTGCACACTGCCAAGGGCTCCAGCAGTGAAAGCTCTGTCAGAGGGAAGCGAAGGGCAACAGCAGGGCTCCTTCAGCGGTTCCTTGGCCGCCCAGACAAAGCTCGCACGGAGAGCACCAGGTTCCAAGGCCCTGGCTGGGTTTTGCATCCCACACTCCCAGAGGCTGACTCCGTGGGTGCCTAGAAAGTGTGTGAGAGACGTAGGTTCCCTAGCACTCTCCTCCCAGCAGAGACATGTGCAGGTGGTTGGGGGCCTTATCCTGCGTGTCTGGGTTCCGCCCACAGCCCAACTCAGGGGAAGCAGCCCCTGAGGCAAGACCTGCTGGAGGAGCCCTGCGCCCCCGCCTGATAGGCGAGTGCACAGCCAGCAGGGAAGCGAGCCTCCTCGGGGAAGAGGAGGCAGCAAGC
>NW_017200986.1:0-6833 GCF_001704415.2 Capra hircus | reverse complement strand
TCAAAGTTGCGGGCAGGTGCTCTCGAATTACTACGGGGACGCTCAGTCAGCCTCGGTGCCTCAGGAAAGGCCAGTCCCCATGCCATTTGCTCAGGGGCCTCTCGGGATTCCTCTCCCATCGATGCCGGGGCCTAAGGCTTGTGTGGAGTCGGTGCCGGAACCTGAGCATTCCTCTCCAGTCCTGACATGGATCTTGGGGTACTTCTGGAGTCTCCCCAGGGGAGTCAGTCCTCGTCTCGAGAGGGGGTATGCACGTGCGCTTTCCTCCCGAGCTGTAGCAGCAGTGTCACCCTTCCTTTTCGCGTGGATCAAGGGATCTGTGGCTTTCCCTCGAGGCTATCACACGAGGCTTTCCCACAAGTCTGTCCCACGTGCCACCGTGGTGTGAGTCGATCCTCGGCTTGAAAGTCGAGGCAGTGCAGGGAAAACAGGTTTCCCTGGAATGGACTGAGACATCTGGGGGACTCTGGGAATGTGCCACAACCCTGGAGTTCCTCTCGCCTTTCCTGTGGAGAGCGCCTGCACTTGAGATGGGACGGGAACGCCGGAAATTCTTTCCCGACCACGCAGGGAAAGGATCCCTCCTCTCGAGCTAGGAGGCGGAAAGGGGCTCCTCTGGATGTGGGCGGGACTCTCGTGCTTCCTCTCGAGTGGATTCGGGTATGTCGGGGAACTTCCTGAGTTGCAGCAAGGGTATGAAGGACCCTTTGGAAGTTCCAGAGGTTAGGTGTGACTAGCCTCCAGACGCCTCAGCGGAAATGGGCCTCATCTAGCCTGGAGGGGAGAACCTCCTGGATTTTCTCGAGTTGCGGCAGGTGCTCTCGACTTACGACGGGGACCTCAGGGACCCGCTCTGGTGGCCTCAGGAAAAGCCAGTCCCCATGGGAGTTGCTTGGGGCCTCTCGGGGCCTCTCGGGGGCCTCTCGGGTTTCATCTCCCGTCGATGCTGGGGCCTAAGACCTTGTGTGGAGTCAGTGCCAGAACCTGAGGATTCCTCTCCAGTGCTGACATGGATCTTGGGGTATTTTCTGGAGTCTCCCCAGGGGAGTCAGTCCTCGTCTCGAGTGGGGGCATGCACGTGCGGTTTCCTTCCGAGATGTAGCAGCAGTGTCGCGCTTCCCTTCGCATGGATCAAGGGATCTGTAGCTTTCCGTCGAGGCTTTCCCACGAGGCTTTCCCACGAGCCTTTCCCACGAGGCTTTCCCACTGGGCTGTCCCACGTGCCACCGTGGTGTGAGTCGATCCTCGGCTTGAAAGTGGAGGCAGTGCTGGGAAAATAGGTTTCCCTGGAATGGACTGAGACATCTGGGGGACTCTGGGAATGGTGGCACGACCCTGGAGTTTCTCTCGCCTTTCCTGTGGAGAGCACCTCCGCTTGAGATGCGACGGGAACGCCGGGAATTCTTTCCCGAGAACGCAGGGAAAGGATCCCACCTCTCGAGCTAGGAGGTGGAAACGGGGCTCCTCTGGATGTGGGCGGGACTCTCGTGCTTCCTCTCCGAGTGGAGACGGGTATGTCGGGGAACATCTTGAGTTGCAGCAAGGGTGTGAAGGACCCTTTGGAAGTTCCAGAGGTTAGGTGTGAATAGCCTTGAGACGCCTCAGCGGAAATGGGCCTCATCTCGCCTGGAGGGGAGAACCTCCTGGATTTTCTCGAGTTGCGGCAGGTGCTCTCGACTTACGCGGGGACCTCAGGGACCCGCTCTGGTGGCCTCAGGAAAGGCCAGTCCCCATGAGAGTTGCTCGGGGTCTCTCGGGATTCCTCTCCCGTCGATGCCGGGGCCTAAGACCTTGTGTGGAGTCAGTGCCAGAACCTGAGGATTCCTCTCCAGTGCAGACATGGATCTTCGGGGACTTCTGGAGTCTCCCCAGGGGCGTCAGACCTCGGCTCGAGTGGGGGCATGCACGTGCGCTTTCCTCCGAGCTGTAGCAGCAGTGTCACGCTTCCCTTCGCGTGGATCAAGGGATCTGTGGCTTTCCCTCGAGGCTTTCCAAGAGGCTTTCCCACGAGGCTTTCCACAGGGCTGTCCCACGTGCCACCGTGGTGTGAGTCGATCCTCGCCTGAAAGTCGAGGCAGTGCACGGAAAAACAGGTTTCCCTAAATGGACTGAGACATCTGGGGACTCTGGGAATGGTGGCACGACCCAGGAGTTCCTCTCGCCTTTCCTGTGGAGAGCGCCTCCTCTTGAGTTGCGACGGGAACGCCGGGAATTCTTTCCCGACCACGCAGGGAAAGATCCCTCCTCTCGAGCTAGGAGGCGGAAACGGCGCTCCTCTGAATGAGGGAGGGACTCTCGTGATTCCTCTCGAGTGGAGACGGGTATGTCGGGGAACTTCTTGACTTGCAGCAAGGGTATGAAGGACCCTTTGGAAGTTCCAGAGGTTAGGTGTGATTAGCCTCGAGACGCTGCCGCGGAAATGGGCCTAATCTCGCCTGAAGGGGAGAACCTCCTGGATTTTCTCGAGTTGCGGCAGGTGCTCTCGACTTATGACGGGGACCTCAGGGACCCGCTCTGGTGGCCTCAGGAAAGGCCAGTCCCCATGCCATTTGCTCGGGGCCTCTCGGGATTCCTCTCCCGTCGATGCCAGGGCCTAAGACTGCCGGGAGCCAGTGTGAGGAAGCCCGCCGTGACAAGTTTAAGAGGAAGGAAGCTGACATACGCAAGGCGTGCTCAGACTTCAGGGACCCCTCTGGAAATTTTTAAGCATATACCCCAACAAAAATCTGCCGGTTTTTGTGCTCTGCTTTTTCACTCTTCTGACCTTTTCTGGAAAAAGTCAATTCAGCGTGTTAGTCTTCTGCATTTGAAAGAGTGTTTCAATCCAAAAACCCTCTGATGGCTTTCTAGCCTGCCTGTAGGACTCGTACAGCTGCGCTTGTGATTGTTTGAGGCCTCCTGACCGCAGGAGGCACAGGAAGCTTAAAACATCCTAGGAATGCAGGAGCTTTCGAGGAGTCAAAATCTTTAGAATAGGACTGATTAAAAGTTTCATTTTTTGGGTCAATGCTTACTGCCAAATTTCATATCCTTTATTTTTAGATATAGTTGGTATATAGAAAACAAGTAGTAGACCTGGTATTAGCAACATTAGATCTTTGAGTTAAGTACCTTCTTTGTTATAACCCACTGCACCTTTGTTCTATAGAGATGTAAGTTTAATGCTTTAAGGAGATGCAGATTAAAGAAAAACACTTCAGGGGAAACAAAATTAACATTCATTAAGGAAGAGAGCCAAAAAGTGTTAACAAGCCTCTTGGCCAGAAGATAATGTAAATCACCTGAGACCTTTTGTATACAAAATGATATACAGAAAGAATCTGGGTTGCGAACGCTACATAATTTTGTGTTATCCATTGATCTCCATGTTTTATCAAAAGTATAAAAGGCCTTCTGAACAATAAAGGAGGAGGCCAGGGGCCGGGGCCAGTTTCTCGGACCAGCTTCTCGAACTAGTCTCTCAGCCCTGGTTTCTTGGGACTCTGGCTCCCCCCGTGTCTTTCTCTCTCTTTCTTCTTCTCTACCTTCCTTCTCTTGCTCTTTAGTTTAACTTCAGGCTGAATCTCCACCTGGAGTGCGGAGGCTCGCCAGGTCTACTTACTTGCCCTGGCTGTTAAGACCCGCACGAAAGGGAGCTTAAGGCGAGGCACCCTTAGATATTCAAGCGGGCGCCGGTGGCCCAACGTAGGTGGTGCAAATTCCTTGTCTGGAATTTTATTGGCCTTCCGCGTAAACCAAGCTATTCAGCCCTCTTCCTCCACTTAATCTTCTTACTACACTATAGTTTCCTAATCTAATCTTACATTAATAAATAAACAAGTCTTTCCACGCCAACGCCGTCCACCCTTCGAATTCCCTGGATTCACCGGGGCTGGACCCCCGGCATAAGACCTTGTGTGGAGTCGGTGCCGGAACCTGAGGATTCCTCTCCAGTGCTGACATGGATCTTGGGGTACTTCTGGAGTCTCCCCTAGGGGAGTCAGTCTTCATCGCGATAGGGGGCAAGCACGTGCGCTTTCCTCCCGAGCTGTAGCAGCAGTGTCACGCTTCCCTTCTCGAGGATCAAGGGATCTGTGGCTTTCCCTTTCCCTGAGGCTTTCCCAGGAAGTTTTCCCACAGGGCTGTCTCACGTGCCACCGTGGTGTGAGTCGATCCTCGGCTTGAAATTTGAGGCAGTGCAGGGAAAACAGATTTCCCTGAAATGGACTGAGACATCTGGGGGACTCTGGAAATGGTGGCACGACCCTGGAGTCCTCTCGCCTTTCCTGTGGAGAGCGCCTCCTCTTGAGATGCGACGGGAACGCGGGAATTCTTTCCCCACGACGCAGGGAAAGGATTCCTCCTCTCGTCCAATGAGGCGGAAACGGGGCTGCTCTGCATGTGGGCGGGACTCTCGTGCTTCCTCTCGAGTCGAGACGGATATGTCGGGGAACTTCTTGAGTTGCAGCAAGGGTGTGAAGGACCCTTTGGAAGTTCCAGAGGTTAGGTGTGAATAGCCTCGAGACGCCTCAGCGGAAATGGGCCTCATCTCACCTGGAGGGGAGAACCTCCTGGATTTTCTCGAGTTGCGGCAGGTGCTCTCGACTTACGACGGGGACCTCAGGGACCCGCTCTGGTGGCCTCAGGAAAGGCCAGTCCCCATGCGAGATGTTCGGGGGCGTCTCGGTATTCCTCTCCCGTCGATGTCGGGACCTAAAACCTTGTGTGGAGTCGGAGCCAGAACCTGAGGATTCCTCTCCAGTGCTGACATGGATCTTGGGGTACTTCTGGAGTCTCCCCAGGGGAGTCAGTTTTCGTCTCCAGTGGGGGCATGGACGTGCGCTTTCTTCCCCAGCTGTAGCCGCAGTGTCACGCTTCCCTTCGCGTGGATCAAGGGATCTCTGCTTTCCCACGAGGCTTTCCACAGGGCTGTCCCACGTGCTACAGTGGTGTGAGTCGATCCTCGGCTTGAAAGTCCAGGTAGTGCAGGGAAAACAGTTTTCCCTGGAATGGACTGAGACACATGGGGGACTCTGGGAATGGTGACACGACCCTGGGGTTCCTCTCGTCTTTCGTGTGGAGAGCGCGCCTCCTCTTGAGATGCGACGGGAACGCCGGGAATTCTTGACCGAACACGCAGGGAAAGGATCCCTCCTCTCTCGAGCTAGGAGGTGGAAACAGGGCTCCTCTGTATGTGGGTGGGACTATCGTGTTTCCTCTCGAGTGGAGACGGGTATGTGGGGTAACTTCTTGAGTTGCAGCAAGGGTGTGAAGGACCCTTTGGAAGTTCCAGAGGTTAGTTGTGATTAGCCTCGAGACGCCACAGCGGAAATGGGCCTCATCTCCCCTGGAAGGGAGAACCTCCTGGATTTTCTCGAGTTGCCGCAGGTGCCCTCGACTTACGACACGGACCTCAGAGACCCGCTCTGGTGGCCTCAGGAAAGGCCAGTCCCCATGCGAGTGGCTAGGGGGCCTCTCGGAATTCCTCTCCCGTCGTAGCCGGGCCCTAAGACCTTGTGTCGTGTCGGTGCCGGAACCTGAGGATTCCTCTCCAGTGCTGACATGGATCTTGGGGTACTTCTGGAGTCTCCCCCAGGGAGTCAGTCCTCGCTCGAGTTGGGGCTTGCACGTGTGCTTTCCTCCAGAGCTGTAGCAGCAGTGTCACGCTTCCCTTCGTGTGGATCAAGGGATCAGCGGCTTTCCCTCGAGGGTTTCCCACGACGCTTTCCACGAGGCTTTCCCACAGGGCTTTCCCTCGTACAACCGTGGTGTGAGTCGATCCTCGGCTTGAAAGTGGAGGCAGTGCAGGAAAACAGTTTTCCCTGGAATGGACTGAGACATCTGGGGGACTCTGGGAATGGTGGCACGACCCTGGAGTTCCTCTCGCCTTTCCTGTGGAGAGCGCCTCCTCTTGAGATGTGATGGGAATGCAGGGAATTCTTTCCCGACCACGCACTGATAGGATCCCTCCTCTCGAGCTATGAGGCAGAAAAGGGGCTCCACTGGATATGGGCAGGATTCTTGTGCTTCCTCTCAAGTGGAGACGGGTATGTCGGGGAACTTCTTGAGTTGAAGCAAGGGTGTGAAGGACTCTTTGGAAGTTCGAGAGTTTAGGTGTGATTAGCCTCGAGACGCCTCAGCGGAAATGGGCCTCATCTCACCTGGAGGGGAGAACCTCCTGGATTTTCTCGAGTTGCGGCAGGTGCTCTCGACTTACGACCTGGACCTCAAGGACCCGCTTTGGTGGCCTGAGGAAAGGCCAGTCCCCATGCGAGTTCCTCGGGGGCCTCTCGGGATTCCTCTCCCGTCGATGTCGGGGCCTAAGACCTTGTGTGCAGTCGGTGCTGGAACCTGAGGATTCCTTTCCAGTGCTGACATGGATCTTGGTTACCTCTGGAGTCTCCCCAGGGGATTCAGGCCTCGTTTCGAGTGGTGGCATGAGTGTGCCCTTTCCTCCCATGCTGTAGCAGCAGTGTCACGCTTCTGCTTGCGTGGATCAAGGGATCTGTGTCTTTCCCTCGAGTCTTTCCCACGAGGCTCTCCCACAGGGCTGTCCCACGTGTCTCGGTGGTGTGAATCGATCCTCGGCGTGAAAGCCGAGCAGTGCACGGAAAACAGGTTCCTTGGAATGGGACTGAGACATCTGGGGGAGTCTTGGAATGGTGCACGACCCTGCAGTTCCTCTCCCCTTTCCTTTGGAGAGCGCCTCCTCTTGAGATGCGCCTCCTCTGAGATGCGATGGGAATGCCGGGAATTCTTTACCCGACCAAGTAGGAAAGGATCCCTCATCTCGAGCTACGAGCGGAAACGGAGCTCCTCTGGATGTGGCCGGGACCCTCATGCTTCCTCTTGAG
>NW_017200985.1:0-6833 GCF_001704415.2 Capra hircus | reverse complement strand
CGGGAAAGAATTCCCGGCGTTCGGTCGCAACTCAATAGGAGGGCTCTCCACAGGAAAGGCGAGAGGAACTCCAGGGTCGTGCCACCATTCCGAGAGTCCCCAGATGTCTCAGTCCATTCCAGGAAAACCTGTTTTCCCTGCACTGCCTCGACTTTCAAGCGAGGATCGACTCACACCACGGTGGCACGGGGGACAGCCCGTGGGAAAAGCCTCGTGGGAAAGACTCGTTTGAAAGCTCGAGGGAAAAGCCCCTGATTCCTTGATCCACGCGAAGGAAAGCGTGACACTGCTGCTACAGCTCGGGAGGAAAGCGCACGTGCATGCCCCCACTCGAGACGAGGACTGACTCCCCTGGGGAGACTCCAGGAGTACCCAAGATCCACGTCAGCACTGGAGACGAATCCTCAGGTACTGGCACCGACTCCACACAAGATCTTAGGCCCGGCATCGACGGAAGTGGAATCCCGCGAGGCCTGCGAGCTACTCGCATGGGGACTGGCCTTTCCTGAGGCCACCGGACCGGGTCCCTGAGGTCCCCGTCGTAAGTCGAGAGCACCTGCCCCAACTTGAGAACATCCAGGAGGTTCCCCTCCAGGCGAGATGAGGCCCATTTCTGCTGAGGTGTCTCGAGGCTAATCACACCTAACCTCTGGAAATTCCAAAAGGGTCCTTCACACCCTTCCTGCAACTCAACAAGTTCCCGGATATACCCGTCTCCACTCGAGAGGAAGCCGAGCGTCCCGCCACATCCAGAGGAGCCCCGTTACCGCCTCCTAGCTCGAGAGGTGGGATCCTTTCCCTGCAGGGTCGGGAAAGAATTCCGGCGTTCCGTTGCATCTCAAGAGGAGGCGCTCTCCACCTGAAAGGCGAGAGGGACTCAAGGGTCGTGCCACCATTCCCAGAGTCCCGCAGATGTCTCAGTCCATTCCAGGGAAACCTGTTTTCCCTGCACTGCCTCGACTTTCAAGCCGAGGATCAACTCACACAACGGTGGCACGTGGGACATCCCTGTGGGAAGCCTCGTGGGAAAGCCTCGTGGGAAAGCCTCGAGGGAAAGACACAGATCCCCTGATTCTCGCGAAGGAAGCGTGACACTGCTGCTACAGCTCGGGAGGAAATCGCACGTGCATGCCCCCTCTCGAGATGAGTACTGACTCCCCTCGGGAGGCTCTAGAAGTACCCCAAGATCCATGCGGCACTTGAGAGGAATCCTCAGGTTCCGGCACCGACTCCACACAAGATCTTATGTCCCGACATCGACGGGAGAGGGATCCCGAGAGGCCCCCGTGCAACTCGCATGGGGACTGGCCTTTCCTGAGGCCACCACAGCGGGTCCCTGAGTTCCCGTCGTAAGTCGAGAGCACCAGCCGCAACTCGAGAAAATCCAGGAGGTTCTCCCCTCCAGGCGAGATGAGGTCCATTTCCGCTGAGGCGTTTGGAGGCTAATCACATGTAACATCTGGAACTTCCAAGGATTCCTTCACACCCTTTCTGCAACTCAAGAAGTTCCAGGACATACCCGTCTCCACTCGAGAGGAAGCACGAGAGTCCGAGCACATAAAGAGGAGCCCGTTTCCGCCTCCTAGCTCGAGAGGAGGGATCCTTTCCCTGCGTGGTCGGCAAAGAATTCCTGGCGTTCCGGTCGCAACTCAATAGGAGGGGCTCTCCACAGGAAAGGCGAGAGGAACTCCAGGGTCGTGCCACCATTCCGAGAGTCCCCCAGATGTCTCAGTCCATTCCAGAAAAACCTGTTTTCCCTGCACTGCCTCGACTTTCAAGCGAGGATCGACTCACACCACGGTGGCACGGGGGACAGCCTGTGGGAAAGACTCGTGGGAAAGCCACAGATTCCTTGATCCACGCGAAGGGACGCGCTACACTGCTGCTACAGCTCGGAAGGAAAGCGACGTGCATGCCCTTCTCGAGACGAGGACTGACTCCCCTGTGGAGACTCCAGAAGTACCCCAAGATCCATGTCAGCACTGGAGAGGATTCGTCAGGTTCCAGCACTGACTCCACACAAGGTCTTAGGCGCCAGCATCGACGGGAGAGGAATCCCGAGAGGCCCCGAGCAACTGGCATGGGGACTGGCCTTTCCTGAGGCCACCAGAGCGGGTCCCTGAGTCCGAGTCGTAAGTCGAGAGCACCTGCCGCAACTCGAGAAAATCCAGGAGGTTCTCCCCGCCAGACGAGATGAGGCCCATTTCCGCTGAGGCGTCTCGAGGCTATTCACACTTAACCTCTGGAACTTTCAAAGGGTCCTTCACACCCTTTCTGCAACTCAAGATGTTCCCCGACATACCTGTCTCCACTCGAGAGGAAGCACGAGAGTCCCGCCCACATCCAGAGGAGCCCCGTTTCTGCCTCCTAGCTCGAGAGGAGGGATCCTTTCCCTGCGTGGTCGGGAAAGAATTCCCGGCGTTCCCGTCGCATCTCAAGAGCAGGCGCTCTCCACAGGAAAGGGGAGAACTCCAGGGTCGTATCACCATTCCCAGAGTCCCCCAGAAGTTTCAGTCCATTCCAGGGAAACCTGTTTTCCCTGCACTGCCACGACTTTCAAGCCGAGGATCGACTCACACCACGGTGGCACGTGGGACAACCCTGCTGGAAAGCCTCGTGGGAAAGCTTTGTGGGAAAGCCTTGAGTGAAAGCCACAGATCCATTGATCCAAGGGAAGGGAAGCGTGACACTGCTGCTTCAGGTCGGGAGGAAAGCGCACGTGCATGCCCCCACTGGAGACGAAGACTGACTCCCCTGGGGAGACTCCAGAAGTACACCAAGATCCATTTCTGCACTGGAGAGGAATCCTCAGGTTCCGGCAGCGTCTCCACACAAGGTCTTAGGCGCTGGCATCGAGGGGAGAGGAATCACGAGAGGCCCCCGAGCAACTCGCATGGGGACTGGCCTTTCCTGAGGCCACCAGAGCGGGTCCCTGAGGTCCCCGTCGTAAGTCGAGAGCACCTGCCGCAACTCGAGAAAATCCAGGAGGTTCTCCCTCCAGGCGAGATGAGGCGCATTTCCCCTGTGGCATCTCGAGGCTAATCACATCTAACATCTGGAACTTCCAAAGGGTCCTTCACACCCTTGCTGCAACTCAAGAAGTTCCCCGACATACCCGTCTCCACTCGAGAGGAAGCACGAGAGTCCGCCCACATCCAGAGGAGCCCCGTTTCCGCCTGCTATCTCGAGAGGAGGGATCATTTACCTGCGTGGTCGGGAATGAATTTCCCGGCATTTCCGTCACATCTCAAGAGGAGGCGCTCTCCACAGGAAAGGCGAGAGAACTCCAGGGTCGTGCCACATTCCCAGAGTTCCCCAGATGTCTCACTCCATTCCAGGGAAACCTGTTTTCCCTGCACTGCCTCGACTTTCAAGCGAGGGTCGACTCACAACACGGTGGCACGTGGGACAGCCCTGTGGGAAAGCCTCGTGGGAAAGCCTCGTTGGAAAGCCTCGAGGGAAAGCCCCTGATCCCTTGATACACGCGAAGGGAAGCGTGACACTGCTGCTTCAGCTCGGGAGGAAAGCGCACGTGCATTCCCCAATCGAGACGACGACTGACTCCCCTGGGGAGACTCCAGAAGTACCCCAAGATCCATGTCAGCACTGGAGGTGAATGCTCAGGTTCCGGCACGTACTCCACACAAGATCTTAGGTCCCGGCATCGACTGAAGGGGAATCCCAGAGGCCCCGAGCAACTCGCATGGGGACTGGCCTTTCCGGAGGCCACCAGAGCGGGTCCCTGAGGTCCCTGTCGTAAGTCGAGAGCACCTGCCGCAACTCTAGAAAATCCAGGAGGTTCTCCCCTCCAGGCGAGATGAGGCCCATTTCCGCTGAGACGTCTCGAGGCTAATCAAACCTAACCTCTGGAACTTCCAAAGGGTTCTTCACACCCTTGCTGCAACTCAAGAAGTTCCCCGACATACCCGTCTACACTCGAGAGGAAGCACAGGAGTCCCGCCCACATCCAGAGGAGCCCCGTTTCCGCCTGCTAGCTCGAGAGCAGGGATCCTTTAACTGCGTGGTCGGGAAAGAATTCCCGGCATTCCCGTCACATCTCAAGAGGAGGTGCTCTCCACAGGAAAGGCGAGAGGAACTCCAGGGTCCTGCCACATTCCCAGAGTTCCCCAGATGTCTCACTCCATTCCAGGGAAACCTGTTTTCCCTGCACTGCCTCGACTTTCAAGCCGAGGATCGACTCACAACACGGTGGCACGAGGGACAGCCCTGTGGGAAAGCCTCGTTGGAAAGCCTGGAGGGAAAGACACAGGTCCCTTGATCCACGCGAAGGGAAGCGTGACACTGCTGCTTCAGCTCGGGAGGAAAGCTCACGTGCAAGGCCCCACTCGAGACGAGGACTGACACCACTGAGGGGACTCCAGAAGTACCCCAAGATCCATGTCAGCACTGGAGAGGAATCCTCAGGTTCCGGCACCGAATCCACACAAGGTCTTAGGCCCCGGCATCGACGGGAGAACAATCCCAAGAGGCCCCAGTGCAACTCACATGGGGACTGGCCTTTCCTGTGGCCACCACAGCGGGTCCCTGAGGGCCCCGTCGTAAGTCGAGAGCACCTGCCGCAACTCGAGAAAATCCAGGAGTTTCTCCTCATCAGGCGATATGAGGCCCATTTCCGCTGAGGCGTCTCGAGGCTAATCACCCCTAACCTCTGGAACTTCCAAAGGGTCCTTCACACCCTTGCTGCAACTCAAGAATTTCCTCGACATACCCGTTTCCAATCGAGAAGAAGCACGAGAGTCCCACTTACATACAGAGGACCCCCGTTTCTGCTTCATAGTTCCAGAGGAGGGATTCTTTCCCTGCGTGGGAGGGAAAGAATTCCCGGCGTTCCCGTCGCATCTCAGGAGGAGGCACTCTCCACAGGAAAGGCCAGAGGAACTCCAGGGTCGTGCCACCATTCCCAGAGTCCCCCAGAAGCTCAGTTCATAACAGGGAAACCAGTTTTCCCTGCACTGCCTCGACTTTCAAGCCGAGGATCGATCACACCACGGTGCCACGTGGGACTGCAATGTGGGAACGCCTTGTGGGAAAGCCTCGTGCGAAAGCCTCCAGAGAAAGCCAAGATCCCTGCATCCACGCGAATGGAATCGTGACACTGCTGCTACAGCTCGGGAGGAAAACCCACGTGCATGTCCCACTCGCGACGAGGAATGACTCCCCTGGGAGACTCCAGAAGTACCCAAGATCCATGTCAGCACCGGAGAGGAATCCTCAGGTTCCGGCACAGACTCCACACAAGGTCTCAGGCCCCGGCAACGACGGAGAGGAATCCCGAGAGGCCCCCGAACAACTCGCAAGGGGACTGGCCTTTCCTGAGGCCACCAGACCGGGTCCCTGAGTTCCCAATCTTAAGTCGAGAGCACCTGCCGCAACTCGAGAAATTCCAGGAGGTTCTCCCCTTCAGGCGAAATGAGGCCCATTTCCACTGAGGCGTCTCGAGTCTAATCACACCTAACTTCTGAAATTTCCAAAGGGTCCTTCACACCCTTGCTGCAACTCAAGAAGTTCCCCGACATACCCGTCTCCACTCGAGAGGAAGCACGAGAGTCCCGTCCACATCCAGAGGTTACCCGTTTCCGCCTCATAGCTCTAGAGGAGGGATCGTTTGCCTGCGTGGTCAGGAAAGAATTCCCGGTGTTCCAGTTCTGTCTCAAAAGGAGGCGCTCTCTACATGAAAGGCGAGAGGAACTCCAGGTCGTGCCATCATTCCCACCCCAGATTTCTGCCTTCCAGGGAAACCTGTTTTCCTCTGCTCACAGCCGAGGATCAACTCACACCAGAGTGGACGTGGGAACAGCCTGTGGGAAAGCCTCGGAAAAAAGCCTCCAGGGAAACCCAGTGATCCCATGATCCACGCGATGGGAAGCGTGACACTGATGCTACAGCTGGGAAGGAAAGCGCACGTGCATTGCCCCCACTCGAGACGAGGAGTGACTCCCCTGGGGAGACTCCAGCAGTACCCCAAGATCCATGTCAGCACTGGAGAGGAATCCTCAGGTTCCGGCACCGACTCCACACTAGGTCTTAGGCCCCGCATCGACGGGAGAAGAATCCCGAGAGGCCCCCGAGCAACTCGCATGGGGACTGGCCTTTCCTGAGGCCACCAGAGCGGGTCCCTGAGGTCCCCATGGTAACTCGAGAGCACCGTCCGCAACTCTTGAAAATCCAAGAGGTTCTCCCCTCCAGGCGAGATGAGGCCCTTTTCCGATGAGGCTCCTCGAGGCTAATCACACCTAAACGCTGGAATTTCCCAAGGATCCTTCACACCCTTGCTGCAACTCAAGAAGTTCCCCGACATACCCGACTCCACTCGAGAAGAAGGACGAGAGTCCCGCCCATATCCAGAGGAGCCCCGTTTCCGCCTCATAGTTCTAGAGGAGGGATCCTTTCCCAGCGTGGTCGGGAAAGAATTCCCGTGGTTCTTGTCGCATCTCAAGAGGAGGCGCTCTCCACTTGAAACGCGAAAGGAACTCCAGGTTCGTGCCACCGTTCCCACACTCCCCAGATGTCTCATTCCATTCCACGGAAACCTGTTTTCCCTGCACTGCCTCGACTTTCAAGCTGAGGATCGACTCACACCACGGTGGCATGTGGGACAGCCCTGTGTGAAAGCCTCGTGGAAAAGTCTCCTGGGAAAGCCTCGAGGGAAAGCCACAGATCCCATGATCCACGCGAAGGAAGCGTGACACAGCTGCTACAGCTCGGGAGGAAAACCCACGTGCTTGTCCCCACTCGCGACGAGGAATGACTCCCCTGGGAGACTCCAGAAGTACCCAAGATCCATGTTAGCACTGGAAGGAATCCTCAGTTCC
>NW_017200984.1:0-6834 GCF_001704415.2 Capra hircus | reverse complement strand
AACATCTGGAACTTTCCAAAGGTCCTTCTCGCCCTTACTGCAAACTCAAGAATTTCCCCGACATAGCCGTCTTCCACTGGAGAGGAAGCACGAAAGTCCCGCCCACATCCAGAGGAGCCAGATTCCGCCTCCTAGGTCGAGAGGAGGGATAATTCTCCCTGCGTGGTCGGGAAAGATTTCCCGGTGTTCCCATCGCATCTCAGGAGGGGGCGCTCTCCACAGGAAAGGCGAGAGGAACTCCAGGGTCGTGCCACCATTCCAGAGTCCCCCAGATGTCTCAGTCCATTCCAGGGAAACCTGTTTTCCCTGCACTGCCTCGACAATCAAGCCGAGGATCAACTAACACCACGGTGGCACGTGGGACAGCCCTGTGGGAAAGCCTCGTGGGAAAGCCTCCTGGGAAAGCCTCGAGGGAAAGCCACAGATCCCTTGATCCACGGGAAGGGCAGCGCTACACTGCAGCTACTGCTCGGAGGAGAGCGCACGTGCATGCCCCCACTCGAGACGAGGACTGACTCTCCCTGGGGAGACTCCAAACGTACCTCAACATTCCATGTCAGCACTCGAGAGGAATCCTCAGGTTCCGCACCGTGTCCAAACAAGATCTTAGGCCCGGCATCGACGGGAGAGGAATCCTGAGCGGCCCCGAGCAACTCGCATGGGACTGGCCTTTCCTGAGGCTACAGAGCGGCGTCCCTGAGGTCCCCATCGTAAGTCGAGAGCACCTGCCGCAACTCGAGAAAATCCAGGAGGTTCTGCCCTCCAGGCGAGATGAGGCCCATTTCGGCTGAGGCGTCTCGAGGCTAATCACACCTAACCTCTGGAACTTCCAAAGGTCCTTCACACCCTTGCTGCAACTCAAGAAGTTCCCCGACATACCCGTCTCCATCGAGAGGAAGCACGAGAGTCCCGCCCACATCCAGAGGAGCATCGTTTCCGCCTCCTAGCTCGAGAGGAGGGATCCTTTCCCTGCGTGGTCGGGAAAGAATTCCCGGCGTTTCCGTCGCATCTCAAGAGGAGGCACTCTCCACAGGAATGGCAAGAGGAACTCCAGGGTCCTGCCACCATTCCCAGAGTCCCCCAGATATCTCAGTCCATCCCAGGGAAAACTGTTTTCCCTGTACTGCCTCGACTTTCAAGCACGAGGATCGACTCACACCACGGTGGCACGTGGGACAGCCCTGTGGGAAAGCCTCGTGGGAAAGCCTCGTGGGAAAGCCTCGTGGGAATGCCTCGAAGGAAAGCCACAGATCCCTTGATCCATGGGAAGGGAAGCGTGACACTGCTGCTACAGCTGGGAGGAAAGCAGCACGTGCATGCCCCCACTCGAGAGGAGGACTGACTCCCCTGGGGAGACTCCAGAAGTACCCCAAGATCCATGTCAGCAATGGAGAGGAATCCTCAGTTTCGGGCACCGACTCCAAACAAGGTCTTAGGTTCGGCATCGACGGGAGAGGAATCCCGAGAGGCCCCCGAGCAACTCGCATGGGGACTGGGCTTTCCTGAGGCCACCAGAGCGGGTCCCTGATGTCCCCGTCGTAAGTCGAGAGCACCTGCCGCAATTCGAGAAAATCCAGGAGGTTCTCCCCTCCAGGCGAGATGAGGCCCATTTGCCCTGAGGCCTCTCGAGGCTAATGACACCTAACTTCTGGAACTTCCAAAGGGTCCTTCACACCCTTGCTGCAACTCAAAAAGTTAACCGACATACCCGTCTATACTCGAGAGGAAGCACGAGAGTCCCGCCCACATCCAGAGGAGCCCCATTTTTGCCTCCTAGCTCGAGAGGAGGGATCCTTTCCATGCGTGTTGGGGAAAGAATTCGCTGCGTTCCCGTCGCTTCTCAAGAGGAGGCGCTCTCCACAGGAAAGGCGAGAGGAACTCCAGGGTCGTGCCACCATTCCCAGAGTCCCCCAGATGTCTCCGTCCATTCCAGGGAAACCTGTTTTCCCTGCACTGCCTCGACTTTCAAGCCGAGGATCGACTCACAGCAGGTTGGCACGTGGGACAGCCCTGTGGGAAAGCCTCGTGGGAAAGCTGGAAAGCCATGAGGGAAAGCCACAGATACCTTGATCCACGCGAAGGGAAGCGCGAATCTGCTGCTACAGCTGGGGAGGATAGCACACGTGCATGCCCCCACTCGAGAAGAGGACTGACTCCCCTGGGGAGACTCCAGAAGTACCCCAAGATCCATGTCAGCACTGGACAGGAATCCTCAGGTTCCGGCACCGACTCCACACAAGATCTTAGGCCCCAGCATCGACGGGAGAGGAATCCCCAGATGCCGCCGAGCAACTCGCATGGGACTGGCCTTTCCTGATGCCACCAGAGCAGGTCCCTGAAGTCCCCATCGTAAGTCGAGAGCACCTGCCGCAACTCGAGAAAATCCAGGAGGTTCTCCCCTCCAGGCGAGATGAGGCCCATTTCCGCTGAGGCGTCTTGAGGCTAATCAAATCTAACATCTGGAACTTCCAAAGGGTCCTTCTCGCCCTTACTGCAACTCAAGAATTTCCCCGACATAGCCGTCTCCACTGGAGAGGAAGCACGAAAGTCCCGCCCACATCCAGAGGAGCCCAGATTCCGCCTCCTAGGTCGAGAGGAGGGATAATTCTCCCTGCGTGGTCGGGAAAGAATTCCCGGTGTTCCCGTCGCATCTCAGGAGGAGGCGCTCTCCACAGGAAAGGCGAGAGGAACTCCAGGGTCGTGCCACCATTCCCAGAGTCCCCCAGATGTCTCAGTCCATTCCAGGGAAACCTGTTTTCCCTGACTGCCTCGACTTTCAAGCCGAGGATCAACTCACACCACGGTGGCACGTGGGACAGCCCTGTGGGAAAGCCTCGTGGGAAAGCCTCGAGGGAAAACCACAGATCCCTTGATCCACGCGAAGGGAAGCGCCACATTTCTGTTACAGCTCAGGAGGAAAGCGCACGTACATGCCCCCACTCGAGACGAGGACTGACTCCCCAGGGGAGACTCCAGAAGTACCCCAAGATTCATGTCAGCACTAGAGAGGAATGCTCATGTTCCGGCACCTACTCCACACAAGATCTTAGGCCCCGGCATCGAAGGGAGAGGAATCCCGAGAGGCACCCGAGCAACTCGCATGGGGACTGGCCTTTCCTGAGGCCACCAGAGCTGGTCCCTGAGGTCCCCGTCGAAAGTCGAGAGCATCTGCCGCAACTCGAGAAAATCCAGGAGGTTCCCCCTCCAGGCGAGATGAGGCCCATTTCCGCTGAGACGTCTCGAGGCTAATCACATGTAACATTTGGAACTTCCAAAGGGTCCTTCACACCCTTGCTGCAACTCAAGAAGGTCGCCAACATTCCCGTCTCCACTCGAGAGGAAGCACCAGAGTCCCGCCCACATCCAGAAGAGCCCCGTTTTCGTCTCCTAGCTCCAGAGGAGGTATACTTTCCCTTGTGTGGTTGGGAAAGAATTCCCAGCGTTCCCGTCGCATCTCAAGAGGAGGCGCTCTCCACAGGAAAGGCGAGAGGAACTCCAGGGTCGTGCCACCATTCCCAGAGTCCCCCTGATGTCTCCGTCCATTCCAGGGAAAACTGTTTTCCCTGCACTGCCTCCACTTTCAAGCCGAGGATCGACTCACACCACGGTGGCACGTGGGACAGCCCTGTGGGAAAGCCTCCTGGGAAATCCTCAGGGGAAAGCCTCGAGGGAAAGCAACAGATCCCTAGATCCACGCGAAGGGAAGCGCGACACTGCTGCTACAGCTCGGAAGGAAACCGCACGTGCATTCCCCCACTCGAGACGAAGACTGACTTGCCTGGGGAGACTCCAGAAGTACCCCAAGATCCAGGTCAGCACTGGAGAGGAATCCTCAGGTTCCGGGACTGACTCCACAGAAGCTCTTAGGCCCCAGCATCTAAGGGAGAGGAAACCCGAGAGGCCATCGAGCAACTCGCATGGGGACTGGCCTTTCCTGAGGCTACCGGAGGGGGTCCTTGCGGTCCCCGTCGTAAGTTGAGAGCACCTGCCGCAACTCGAGAAAATCCAGGAGGTTCTCCCATCCAGGCGAGATGAGGCCCATTTTCGCTGAGGCGTCTCAAGGCTAATCACACCTAACCTTTAGAACTTAAAAGGGTCCTTCACACCCTTGCTGCAACTCAGAAGTTCCCCGACATACCGGTCTCCACTCGAGAGGAAGCCCGGGAGTCCCGCCCATATCCAGAGCAACACCGTTTCCGCCTCCTAGCTCGAGAGGAGGGATCCTTTCCCTGCGTGGTCGGGAAAGAATTCCCGGCATTTCCGTCGCATCTCAAGAGGAGGCTCTCTCAACAGGAAAGGCGAGAGGAACTCCAGTGTCGTGCCACCATTCCCAGAGTCCCCCAGATGTCTCCGTCCATTCCAGGGAAACCTGTTTTCCCAGCACTGCGTCGACATTCAAGCTGAGGATCGACTCACACCACGGTGGCACGTGGGACAGCCCTGTGGGAAAGCGTCGTGGGAAAGCCTCGTGGGAAAGCCTCGAGGGAAAGCCACAGATCCCTTGATCCACGCGAATGGAAGCGCGACACTAATGCTACAGCTCGAGAGGCACGCGCACGTGCATGCCCCCACTCGAGAAGAGGACTAACTCCCCTGGGGAGACTCCAGAAGTACCCCAAGATCCATGTCAGCACTGGAGAGAAATCCTCAGGTTCCGGCACTGACTCCACACGAGGTCTCAGGCCCCGGAATCGACGGGAGAGGAATCCCGAGATGCCCCCGAGCAAATCGCATGGGGAATGGCATTTCCTGATGCCACCAGAGCGGGTCCCTGAGGTCCCCATCGTAAGTCGAGAGCACCTGCCACAATTCGAGAAAATCCAGGAGGTTCTCCCCTCCAGGCGAGATGAGGCCCATTTCCGCTGAGGTATCTCGAGGCTAATCACACCTTACCTCTGGAACTTCCAAAGGGCCCTTCACACACTTGCTGCAACTCAAGAAGTTCCCCGACATACCCGTCTCCACTCGAGAGGAAGCACGAGAATCCCGCCCACAACCAGAGGAGCCCCGTTTCCGCCTCCTTGCTCGAGAGGAGGGATCCTTTAACTGCGTGGTCCGGATAGAATACTCGGTGTTCCCGTCACATCTCAAGAGGAGGCGCTCTCCTCAGGAAAGGCGAGAGGAACTCCAGGGTCGGGCCACCATTCCCAGAGTCCCCCAGATGTCTCAGTCCATTTCACGGAAACCTGTTTTCCCTGCACTGCGTCGACTTTCAAGCCGAGGATCAACTCACACCACGGTGGCACGTGGGACAGCCTGTGGAAAGCCTCGTGGGAAAGCCTCGTGGGAAAGCCTCGGGGAAAGCCTCGAGGGAAAAGCCACAAACCCATTGATCCACGGCGAAGGGAAGCGGAGACACTGCTGCTACAGCTCCGGAGTAAATCGCACGTGCATGCCCCCTCTCGAGACGAGGACTGACTCCCCTGGGGAGACTCCAGAAGAACCCCACGATCCATGTCGGCACTGGAGAGGAATCCTCAGGTTCCGGCACTGAGTCCACACAAGGTCTTAGGCCCCCGGCATCGACGGGAGAGGAATCCCGAGAGGCCCCCGAGCAACTCGCATGGGGACTGGCCTTTCCTGAGGCCACCAGAGCGGGTCCCTGAGGCCCTCGTCGTAAGTCGGAGAGCACCTGCCGCAACTCGAGAAAATCCAGGAGGTTCTCCCCTCTAGGCTAGATGAGGCCCATTTCCTCTGAGGCAACTAGGCGGTAATCACACTTAAACCTTGAACTTCCAAAGGGTCCTTCACACCCCTTGCTGCCAACTCAAGAAGTTCCTCGACATACCCGTCTCCACTCAAGAGGAACCCGAGCGTCCCGCCCATATCCAGAGTGGCCCCGTTTCCGCCTGCTAGCTCGAGAGGAGGTATCCTTTCCCTGCGTGGTGGGGAAAGAATTCCCGGCGTTCCCGTCTCATCTCAAGAGGAGGCGCTCTCCACAGGAAAGGCGAGAGGAACTCCAGGATCAGGTCCCATTCCCAGAGTCCCCCAGATGTCTCAGTCCATTCCAGGGAAACCTGTTTTCCCTGCACTGCCTCGACTTTCAAGCCGAGGATCGACTCACACCGCGATGGCACGTTGGACAGTCCCTGTGGGAAAGCCACGTGGGAAAGCCTCGTGGGAAAGCCTCGAGCGGAAAGCCACAGATCCTTTGATCCACGCCGAAAGGAAGCGTGACACTGCTGCTACCAGCTCGGGAGGAAAGCGCACGTGCATGCCCCCACTCGAGACGAGGACTGACTCCCCTGGGAGACTCCAGTAGTACCCCAAGATCCATGTCAGCACTGGAGAGGAATCCTCAGGTTCCGGCACCGACTCCACACAAGGTCTTAGGACCCGGCATCGACGGGACAGGAATCCCGAGAGGCCCCCAAGCATCTCGCATGGGACTGGCCTTTCCTGAAGCCACCACAGCGGGTCCCTGAGGTCCCCGTCGTAAGTCGAGAGCACCTGAGGCAACTCGAGAAAATCCAGGAGGTTCTCCCCTCCAGGCGAGATGAGGCCCATTTCGCTGAGGCGTCTCGAGGCTAATCACATCTAACATCTGGAAACTTCCAAAGGGTCCTTCACACCCTTGCTGCAACTCAAGAAGTTCCCAGACATACCCGTCTCCACTAGAGAGAAGCACGAGAGTTCCGCCCACATCCAAAGGAGCCCGTTTCCACCTCCTAGCTCGAGAGGAGGGATCCTTTCCCAGCGTGGTCGGGAAAGAATTACCGGCGTTTTCCGTTGCATCTCAACAGGAGGCGCTCTCCACAGGATAGGCGAGAGGACTCCAGGGTCGTGCCCACCATTCCCAGAGTACCTGGATGTCTCAGTCCATTCCAGGGAAAA
>NW_017200983.1:0-6834 GCF_001704415.2 Capra hircus | reverse complement strand
CCTTTCCTGAGGTTCACCAGAGCGGGTCCATGAGGTCCCCGTCGTAAGTCGAGAGCACCTGCCGCAAACTCGGTAAAATCCAGGAGGTTCTCCCCTGCAGGCGAGATGAGGCCGTTTCCACTGAGGTGTCTCCAGGCTAATCACATGTGAACTCTGGAACTTCTAAAGAGTCTTTCACAGTCATGCTGCAACTCAAGAAGTTCCCGACATACCCGTCTCCACTCAAGAGAAGCACGAGGGTCCCGGCCACATCCAGAGGAGCTCCGTTTCCGCTCCTAGCTCGAGATGAGGGATCCTTTCCCTACTTGGTCGGGAAAGAATTCCCAGCATTTCCATCGCATCTCAAGAGGAGGCGCTCTCCACAGGAAAGGCGAGAGGAACTGCAGGGTCGTGCCACCATTCCAAGAGTCCCCAGATGTCTCAGTCCATTCCAGGGAAACCTGTTTTCCTGCACTGCCTCGACTTTCAAGGCGAGGATCGACTCACATATCGGTGGCACGTGGACAGCCCTGTGGGAAGCCCGTGCCTCGTGGGAAAGCCTCGAGGGAAAGCCTCAGATACCTTGATCCTCGCGAAGGAAGCGTGACACTGGCTGCTACAGCTCAGGAGGAAAGCGCACGTGCATGCCCCCACTCGAGACGAGGACTGACTCCCCTGGGGAGACTCCAGAAGTACCCAAGATCCATGTCAGCACTGGAGAGGAATCCTCAGGTTCTGGCACCTGCTGGAGCCAGCGTGAGGAATCCCGCCGTGAGAAGGTCATGAGGAAGAAGCTGACATACGCAAGGCGTGCTCAGATTTCAGGGACCCCTCTGCAAATTCCTAAGCACGTACCCCAACAAAAATCTGCCTCTTTTGTGCTCTGCTTTTCCACTCTCTGACATTTTCTGGAAAAAGTCAATTCAGGGCTATAGTCTTCTGCATTTGAAAGAGTGTTTCAATCCAAAAACCCTCCGATGGCTTTCTAGCCTGCCTGCAGGACTCGTACAGCTGCGCTTGTGATTGTTTGAGGCCTCCTGACAGCAGGAGGCACAGGAAGCTTAAAACATCGTAGGAATGTAGGAGCTTCCGAGGAGTCAAAATCTTTAGAATAGGACTGATTAAAGGTTTCATTTTTTGGGTCAATGCTTGCTGCCAAATTTTCATATCCTTTATTTTAGATATAGTTGGTATATAGAAAAACAAGTAGTAGACCTGGTATTAGCAACATTAGATCTTTGAGTTAAGTACCTTCTTTGTTATATCCCACTGCACCTTTGTTCTATAGAGATGTAACTTTAATGCTTTAGGAGATGCAGATTAAAAAAAAAAAACACTTCAGGGAAACAAAATTAACATTCATTAAGGAAGAGAGCCAAAAAGTGTTAACAAGCCTCTTGCCAAAAGATAATGTAAATTACATGAGACCTTTTGTATACAAATGATATACGGAAAGAATCTGGGTTGCGAACGCTACATAATTTTGTGTTACCCCATTGATCTCCGTGTTTTATCAAACTATAAAAAGGCCTTCTGAACAATAAAGGATGGGGGCCAGTTTCTCGAACAAGTCTCTCGCCTGGTTTCTTGGGACTCTGGCTCCCCCCATGTCTCTCTCTCTCTCTTCTTCTCTCTCCCTTCCTCTCTCTGCTCTTTACTTTAACTTCAGGCTGAATCTCCATCTGGGGCGCGGAGGCTCGCCAGGTCTACTTACTTGCCCGGCTGTTAAGACCGCGCACGAAAGGGAGCTTAAGGCGAGGCACCCTTAGATATTCAAGCGGCGCCGGTGGCCAACGTAGATGGTGCAAATTCCTTGTCTGGAATTTTATTGGCCTTCCGCGTAAACCAAGTTATTCAGCCCTCTCCTCCACTTAATCTTCTTACTACACTATAGTTTCTTAATCTAATCTTACATTAATAAACAAGTCTTTCCACCAACGCCGTCCATCCTTCGAATTCCCTGGATCCACCGGGGCTGGACCCCGGCAGGCACCGACTCCACACAAGGTCTTAGGCCCTGGCATCGACGGAGAGGAATCCCGAGAGGCCCCGAGCAACTCGCATGGGGACTGGCCTTTCCTGAGGCCACCAGAGCGGGGTCCCAGTGGTCCCCGTCGTAAGGCGAGAGCACGTACCGCAACTCGAAAAAATCCAGTAGATTCTCCCCTCCAGGGGAGATGAGGCCCATTTCCGCTGAGGCGTCTCGAGGCTAATATCACCTAACTCTGGAACATCCAAAGGGTCATTCACACCCTTGCTGCAACTCAAGAAGTTCCCCGACATACCATCTCCAATTGAGAGGAAGCACGAGAGTCCCGCTCACATCCAGAGGAGCCCCGTTTCCGCCTCCTAGCTCGAGAGGAGGGATCCTTTCCCTGCGTGGTCGGATAGAATTCCCGGCGTTTCCATCGCAAGTCAAGAGGAGGCGCTCTCCACAGGAAAGGCGAGAGGAACTCCAGGGTAGTGCCACCATTCCCAGAGTCCCCAGATGTCTCAGTCCATTTCAGGGAAACCTGTTTCCCTACACTGCCTCGACTTTCAAGCCGAGGATCGACTCACACCACGGTGGCACGTGGACAGCCCTGTGTGAAAGCCTGGTGGGAAAGCCTCGTGGGAAAGCCTCATGGGAAAGCCTCGAGGTAAAACCACAGATGCTTTGATCCACGCGAAGGGAAGCGTGACACTGCTGCTTCAGCTTGGGAGGAAAGCACACTTGCATGCCCCACTCGAGACGAGGACTGACTCCCCTGGGGAGACTCCAGAAGTACCCCAAGATCCATGTCAGCACTGGAGAGGAACCCTCACTTTACGGCACCGACTCCACAAAGGTCTTAGGCCCCAGCATCGACGGGAGAGAATCCCGTGAGTCTCCCCGAGCAACTCGCATGGGGACTGGCCTTTCCTGAGGCCAACAGAGCGGGTGCCTGAGGACCCCGTCCTAAGTCGAGAGCACCTGCAGCAACTCGAGAAAATCCAGGAGGTTCTCCCCTCCAGGCGAGATGAGGCCCATTTCCTCTGAGGCGTCCCCAGGCTAATCACACCTAAACTCTGGAACTTCCAAAACGTCCTTCACATCCTTTCTGCAACTCAAGAAGTTCCCTGACATACCCGTCTCCACTCGAGAGGAAGCACGAGAGTCCCGCCACATCCAGAGGAGCCCCGTTTCGCCTCATAGCTCGAGAGGAGGGATCCTTTCCCTGCGTGGTCGGGAAAGAATTCTCGGCGTTCCCGTCGCTTCTCAAGAGGCGACGCTTTACACTGGAATGGCGTGAGGAACTCCAGGGTCATTCCACCATTCCCAGAGTCCCCCAAATGTCTCAGGCCATTCCAGGGAAACCTGTTTTCCCTGCACTGCCTCGAATTTCAAGCCGAGGATCGACTCACACGACGGTGGCACGTGGGACAGCCCTGTGGGAAAGCCTCTTGGGAAAGTCTCCTGGGAAAGCCTCGAGGGAAAGCCACAGATCCCTTGATCCACGCGAAGGGGAGCGTGACACTGCTGCTACAGCTCGGGAGGAAAGTTCCCGTGCATGCCCTTACTCGGGAGAAGGACTGACTCCCCTGTGGAGACTCCAGAAGTACCCCAAGATCCATGTCAGCACTGGAGAGGAATTCTCAGGTTCCGGCACCGACTCCCCACAAGGTCTTAGGCCCGGCATCGATGGAAAGGAATCCTGAGAGGCACCAGAGCAACTCGCATGGGGACTGGCCTTTCCTGAGGCCACCAGAGCGGGTCCCTGAGGTCCCCGTCGTAAGTCGAGAGCACCTGCCGCAACTCGAGAAAATCCAGGAGGTTCTCCCCTCCAGGCGAGATGAGGCCCATTTCCGCTGAGGCGTCTCGAGGCTAATCACACCTAACCTCTGGAACTTCAAAAGGTTCCTTCACACCTGGCTGCAACTCAAGAAGTTCTGCGACATTCCTCTCCACTCGAGAGAAAGCACGAGAGTACCGCCTACATCCAGAGGAGCCCCGTTTCCGCTCCTAGCTTGAGAGGAGGGATCCTTTCCCTGCGTGGTCGGGAAAGAATTCCCGTGTTCCGTCGCATCTCAAGAGGAGGCGCTCTCCACAGGAAAGGCGAGAGGAACTCCAGGTTCGTGCCACATTCCCAGAGTACCCCAGATGTCTCAGTCCATTCCAGGGAAAGCTGTTTTCCCTGCACTTCCTCGACTTTCAAGCCGAGGATCGACTCACACCACGGTGGCACGTGGACAGCCATGTGGGAAAACTTCGTGGAAGCTCGTGGAAAGCCTCGAGGGAAAGCCCTGATCCCTTGATCCACGCGAAGGGAAGCGTGACACTGCTGCAACAGCTCGGGAGGAAAGCGCAAGTGCAAGCCCCACTCGAGACGAGGACTGACTCCCCTGGGGAGACTCCAGAAGTACCCCAAGATCCACGTAAGCACTGGAGAGGAATCCTCAGGTTCCGGCATCCACTCCACACAATATCTTAGGACCCGGCATCAACGGGAGAGGAATCCCGAGAGGTCCCCGAGCAACTCGCATGGGGACTGGCCTTTCATGAGGCCACCAGAGCGGGTCCCTGAGGTCCCCGTCGTACGTCGAGAGCACCTGCCGCAACTCGAGAAAATCCAGGAGGTTCTCCCTCCAGGCGAGATGAGGCCCATTTCCGCTGAGGCGTCTCTAGGCTAGTCACACCTTTTGGAACTTCCAAAGGGTCCTTCACTCCTTGCTGCAACTCAAGAAGTTCCCTGACATACCCGTCTCCACTCGAGAGGAAGCACGAGAGTCCTGCCCACATCCAGAGGAGCCCGTTTCCACCTCCTAGCCTGAGAGGAGGGATTCTTTCCCTGCGTGGTCGGGAAAGAATTCCCGGCGTTCCCGTCGCATCTCAAGAGGAGGCGCTCTCCACAGGAAAGGCGAGAAGGAACTCCAGGATCGTGCCACATTCCCAGAGTCCCCAGATGTCTCAGTCCATTCCAGGGAAACCTGTTTTCCCAGCACTGCCTCGACTTTCAAGCCGAGGATCGACTCACACACACGGTGACTCGTGGGACAGCCCTGTGGAAAGCCCGTGGAAAGCCTTGTGGGAAAGCCTCGAGGAAAGCCACAGATCCCTTGATCCACGCGAAGGGAAGCGCGACACTGCTGCTACAGCTCGAGAGGAAAGCGCAGGTGCATGCCCCCACTCGAGACGAGGACTGACTCCCCTGGGGACTCCAGAAGAACCCAAGATCCACGTAAGCACTGGAGAGGTATCCTCAGGTTCCGGCACCCACTCCACACAATATCTTAGGCCCGGCATCGACGGGAGAGGAATCCCGAGAGGTCCCCGAGCAACTCGCATGGGGACTGGCATTTCCTGAGGCCACCAGAGCGGGTCCTTGAGGTCCCCGTCGTAAGTTGAGAGCACCTGCCGCAACTCGAGAAAAATCCAGGAGGTTCTCCCCTGCAGGCGAGATGAGGCCCATTTCCGCTGAGGCGTCTCGAGGTTAATCACACCTAAACTCTGGAACTTACAAAGGGTCCTTCACACCCTTGCTGCAACTCAAGAAGTTCCCCGTCATACCCGTCTCCACTCGAAAGGAAGTACAAGAGTCCCCGCCCACATCCAGAGGAGCCCCGTTTCCGTCTCCTAGCTCGATAGGAGGTATCCTTTCCCTGCGTGCTCGGGAAAGAATTCCCGCCGTTCCCGTCGCATCTCAAAGAGGTGCTCTCCCCAGGAAAGGCGAGAGGAACTCCAGGGTCGTGCCACCATTTCCAGAGTCCCCAGATGTCTCAGTCCATTCCAGGGAAATCTGTTTTCCCTGCACTGCCTCGAATTTCAAGCCGAGCATCGACTCACACCAAGGTGGCACGTGGAACAGCCCTGTGGGAAAGCTCGTGGGAAAGACTCGTGGAAAGCTCGAGGGAAAGGCACAGATTCCTTGATCCACGCGAAGGGAAGCGTGACAATTCTACTACAGCTCGGGAGGAAAGTGCACGTGCATGCCCCACTTGAGACGGACTGACTCCCTGGGGAGACTCCAGAAAGTACCCCAAGTCCATGTCAGCACTGGAGAGGAATTCAGGTGGCACCGACTCCACAAAGGCTTAGGTCCCGGCATCGAGGAGAGGAATCCCGAGAGGCCCCCGAGCAACTCGCATGGGGACTGGCCTTTCCTGTGGCCACCAGAGCAGGTCACTCAGGTCCCCGTCATAAGTCGAGAGCACCTGACCCAACTCAAGAAAATTCTGGAGGTTCTGCCCTCCAGGTGAGATGAGGCCCATTTCAGCCTAGGCGTCTCGAGCTAATCACACCTAACCTCTGGAAATTCCAAAGGGTCCTTCACACCCTTGCTGCAACTCAAGAAGTTCCCAAATATACCGTCTCCACTCGAGAGGAAGCACGAAGGTCCATCCACATCCAGAGGAGCCCCGTTTCTGCCTCCTAGCTCGAGAGGAGGATCCTTTCCCTGCGTGGTCGGAAAGAATTCCCGGCGTTCCCGTCGAATCTCAAGAGGAGGCGCTCTTCACAGGAAAGGCCAGAAGGAACTCGAGGTCGTGCCACCATTCACAGAGACCCCCAGATGTCTCAGTCCATTCCAGGGAAAACCTGTTTTCCCTGCACTGCTCGACTTTCAAGCCGAGGATCGACTCATACCACGGTGGCACGTGGACAGCCGTGTGGGAAAGCCTCGTGGAAAGCCTCGTTGGAAAGCCTCGAGGGAAAGCCTGATCCCTTGATCCACGCGAAGGAAGCGTGACACTGCTGCTACAGCTCTGGAGGAAAGCACACGTGCATGACCCCACTCGAGACGAGGAACTGACTCCCCTATGGAGACTCCAGAAGTACCCCCAAGATCCATGTCGGCACTGGAGAGGAATCCTCACGTTCCGGCACTGACTCCACACAAG